>NW_010103728.1:4909-9606 GCF_000699245.1 Pterocles gutturalis | reverse complement strand
AGGAATGGGACTGAGAAGGGTTAGATAGTGTTTGGAGCACGTGCTCCAATACTGCTGCTGAGCAGATTTTGCAAACTTAGCAGTGTGTAGTACCAGAGCCTGCTTATTTCTCAAAAATAGAATCTACCTCATGTGTATGTGCAGGTAAAGAGGTGCTATAAAGGTGGGGGTAATTATCTGTGAGAATTCAAGTTTGAGAAACTTGGAAAAAAAAAAAGGGAAATAGAGCTTTGTGAGTAGAGTAGCTGTCATTGTGCGTATGTTGATATTCAAGCCATATTGGGTTGCTGTTTGTTAGCAATGTTTAGTGCTTGAATCCTTGAAATTTTTCTGACCTTTCAGATCTGCATGTGACCTAAAACTTTCCTGAGCCCATGCATTTATTATTATCTCTATGAAATGCCTGGCAGTGTGTTGAACTTGTAGAATATTATATATTGTGAAAACTATTAGAGTGATATCTTGGTTATTTTAGGAAACAGGTGAGCTAATATGCTTAGAGAAATTACCCCTTCAGCTCTGGAAGAAGTTACAATTTTTATCTCTTTAAATAAAACATTTTGAACCAGATTTAGATGACTAAACTGGTATTAATTTCTCAGAGCTACTGCTAGGGCTTGTCTCTTCCTCTTCCTTCTCTCAGCAGCCTCCCAGCAAATGTTTTCTCAACCGTACACATCAAAAAGCCTGCACCAGAATGGAAGCAAGTGTGCCGCATAAATTGTCAGTGCGGAGCAGATGTAGCTACTCTGGTCAGTCCCACTTCACAGTGGGAGTGCACTAAAGCCATCTTACGCTGCTTGATGCACTTTTGAGCTTCCTGCTCTCTAATAGCATCTTTTCCCCTCCCGTACTTAAGCATCAGTGACAACAACTGAGTGGAGAATTTTTCCAGCAGCATACAGGCAAAAGCAAAGTGCAGTCCTCATTCAGGTCACCCAGGATTTTTTTTTTTCTTGTTTTTGATAATGGGATTAAAAATGCCAGAGTAGAAAAAGACAAAGTAATATTTTTTTTCTCTTCAGAAGTAGGATTAGCTTCTTAAATAATTGTCATACACTTTTGTATCTGTTCATGTAATCACAGACTCAGAGCTTCAGTCTCTTAAGAAAATAAAATAGTAATAGCTCTTCAGTTTGTATCCTGATGTGTGGTGCAAGGCCCTTCTAAAGCGTCAAGTTAAAGCACTGTTGGAGACTGTTGCTCTCAGGAACTGTGATGAATTTGTGTGAGTGTAGAAACGCTAAACTGTTCTACCAGTACTGAAACCAGATTTTTCTGTCCAACAAACGTATATGTCAAAATATAGTCCATGGAGAATTGTTTGGCTCTCTACTGTTCTTTTAGGTCTGGTATAAAACAATGAGAAATTAAAGATATTAATGAAGAGTTAGTTAACATAGTGTGATGATCTGTTGAGATAAGGCTGTTGACTATGTAGCCCGGTGCAAAGAATGTGAGATGTATGGTGAGGACCAGGAAACATAAACCAACTCTCATGAGTCACTCTCAGTTGTGAATAAGACAAACATGTCGAGGAGAATGAGGGAAGGCATTTATTCCTCTTTCCTTGGTGGGGCTTCCCCTGCGTTACTGTTTTTTGGGTAGCGTGGAGGCAGCTGAGATGCAGGGAGACTGGAGCAGGTCCGTTGGAGGACTGCTAACATGGGCAGGCTGTCATGAGTCCGGCACATAGGATGCTAGTGGATAATCTGGGAGTAGTCTGTAATTACTTGAAAGGCAAGTGGAAAGATGATGGAACCATTGATTGGACCAGGAGACATAACAAGTGCAGCAAGTTTTCTGGCCTTGGCTGGGTAACGATGTTGTCAATAGTCCCCCTGTGAGAGGGAGGTTAGGCTAGATGACCTCTCCAGTCCTTTCCAACCTACATTCACCTGATCCTATAAAAACCGAGGTTAAACAAAGAGGATAAGAGACAGTAGGCTGAATGGTTTGTTACTTCTGTTGCTATTCAGATACTGTGATCATGAATAGGAATTAAATAAAATGGTTCTTCTCCTTAGGCTAGGAAGAGCTTTACTGGGTGTTACTGGAAGAATGTACTGAATTACAACAACAACAAAAAAAAAGTAAAAGGTGAATAAAAATGTGATACAATGCTATTTGGACAGAATGCAAGTTCCAGTATTTACTAGCTAAACCTCCTTTTTTTTAGTTTCTGCGCGGTTTGTGGCTGCTTGTTTCTGTTTCATCACTCCATGCTACAGTCCTTACCTATTGCAGAGTTCCTGACAAAAACTCGGCACGATGTGGCTGCTCATAGTGGTTCCATAAGGGAAAAAGCACGTGCAGCTTACTCTTTTGAAAATTGTTGCATAGCTTCTGACAGTCTTCTGTGCACCTACGATGAAAAGCGTATTTAGTGGTTCTTGAAAAAACTGGATTATGTAATTTTCATTTAACATTAATTTTATTTTTAGGCATTGTATCAACAAGGTTTTATATTACAACTGTTGGCCATGTGTGCGTGTAACTTGAAGCCTGCCTGGACTTTGAACCTGAGAGGCAGTGTAGTATTTCACAAATTAATTACAATAGTAGTATGCCCTAAACCGCACTTCTTTTATGTTTAAAGAGATGACTAGAACTAAGAGTAGGACAGTTAGGAAGATAAAGGAGAATATATGTTCAGTTAACAAAATGTAAAATGGAGAAATGTCACAAATATTACAATAGAATGTTAATAGTCCTACAGGAATATGTGTAGAAAGAACAGAGAAGCAGTGTAAGAGTCAAGTGGGTTATACAGAAGTTCACTGTAATGGTTTTGATTTCTATTTCTTTAATCAGTCAGAAGTTCAATGTCCCTTTCCAAGGGAATTTAGGGGAGATTTCCTTTCACTGGTTTTGAGACAAGTCTGTCTGATTAAACAGTTCATCTATGTATGCAAAAACAAATCCATAAAAGGATTAAATTTGCAAGTTTGAAGGGGGAGAACGAAGTCTTGCTTTTTTGTAGTAGTAGAAAGAATGCAGAAATGTTTGTGCTTGAAGGAGGAAGGCAGTGGTAAAAGGTAAAGAGGGGGGAAGAAAAAGCTGGCCAAACGTTTGAGGTTTGCTGGTATACACTTTGACCCTTGTGTATGTAGTTTAAAGTGGTGGTAGTTGAATAAGAATTAATAATTTCTGCTTTCTTCAGTCCCCCAAATAGATAAAATATTAATTATGGAAGACATTGTCGTCTTCAATGTTATTTTTGTGATACATTTAAACTTGCAGGTACTGCCAAAAGACCAGTCAACGTGCTGGGCTCAATGGTGAATCTGCACTGGTGACAAATGGAGATGTACTCTAGTCTAGTGTGTCTGTTTAGGAACGTTTTGATAGATGTTTGGTGTTTTAGTCTTAGCCTTGAACAGAGTTCAATGAACGAGATGGGGATGTGTTTTGTTTGTTTGTTTGTTTGTTTTTATTTGTTCAGATTTTGCTGAAGTATATTAAAGGCTTTGAATGGAGAATCAGGAATAAAGGGCCTACTACAGGAATACAACCTTATCTAAGACAGTAATTGGACTTTGGCTAAATGTGCTCTTAAGTCATTTAACTTCAGTGAGTAGGTAAGAATCTAAAGAGTTGGGAATATTTTGTTCGAAGAGTGGAGTATGTTTACTTTTAATAATTGTCTACATGTGTTGATTAAGATAGCCTTAGAAAAGTTTCAGTCAGCAGTGATATTTGTTGTTTTGTTGTTTCCTGGGAAGAGTATAAGGGTACTGCCTAGTTGTGTAGGAATAGGGTCAGGAAGGCCGAGGTGTGTCTGGAGCTGAACATGGCAACGTGCTTAAAAACAAAACTCAAAAGCTGAAGTTTGTAGAGCAGCAAAGGCGAAGTTTGTAGAGCAGCCGCTCCTTGTAAGACCTGTGCTCCAGACCCTTCCCCAGCTTTGGTGCTGGAGCAGGTCCAGAGAAGGGCAACGGAGCTGGGGAAGGGTCTGGAGCACAGGGCTGACGAGGAGCGGCTGAGGGAGCTGGGGGGGTTCAGTCTGGAGAAGAGGAGGCTGAGAGGAGACCTCATCACTCTCTACAACTGCCTGAAAGGAGGGTGCAGTGAGGTGGGTGCTGGGCTCTGCTCTAAAGTAACAAGTGATGGGACAAGAGGAAACGGCCTCAAGTTGCACCAGGGGAGGTTTAGGCTGGATATTAGAAAAAATTTCTTCACTGCAAGAGTGATGAGGCATTGGAACAGGCTGCCCAGGGCAGTGGTGGAGTCACCATCCCTGGAGGGGTTCAAGAAACGTGTAGATGTGGTGCTTCGGGACATGGGTTAGTGGGTTGGGTGGTGTTGGATTGATGGTTGGACTTGATGATCCTTGAGGTCTTTTCCAACCTTAATGATTCTATGATTCTACACGTTACCATTTTATCTGAAAAAGGATGGTAGGGGCCTAACCAGTTGCGAAATACTGCAGAAATAAATGATTTATCAGTGTTTTAGCAAATATTTTCTACACAGCATAAATGTCACCTGTGTTAGCTAGTGAAGGTTCGATGTTGTCCAAGAAGTCCTGTCAGACAGTGCTGTTCGCTTGCCTAGAGGTGGAGGGAGGTGCGAACCGGCGAGTGGGGGTGTTGGTGCCTGCTCCGATACTCCCTTTGCAGGTACCCGGGTCCCAGGCTGTCTCACAGTCTAAGAGGTCAAACGCTGTCGCTAACAGGGAGGGATGTGGCAAAATC
>NW_010103728.1:4360-4895 GCF_000699245.1 Pterocles gutturalis | reverse complement strand
AAAACCCTGTTTCTGGCTGTGGGGGGGGGGGAGTATCCCAAACTTCTGACTTGATGCATAGGAAACTCTTTTCCTCGGTTCCTTTCTGCTAGGTGGAGAGAAACTCCCTTTGCAGAGTGAAGCACCTTAGTTTTCCTGTCACTCAGGAATACTCTTTGGAAGAATGTTTTGAATAGAGAGGTAATTATTTTACTCTCCCTGCATATCTTTAATTTACCTGCCATTCCTAGAAATAACTTCCCATGTAGTTTGTGTACTCTTTCCACTACAGAGCCCACTGGTCAGGGAAAATATCTTGTTAGGTGGTTTTAATTTTTTTTTCTTTTTTTTTTTTTTGTAGACGGAAGTGGGGGCCGGGGAGGGGGGGAAGTGATAGAAATAGGAATAAATTTTGGTGCTAGCACCTAAATCACAGAGCTTTCTAGATGAAATTTCTTAAACTTGACCTCTTTTTAAGGCAGTAGCCTGTGCACTCCAAATTAAGTAGAAAAGTTTGATTCAAGTGAGATGAGGGTGAAAAATACAACCTCCAAAG
>NW_010103728.1:0-4342 GCF_000699245.1 Pterocles gutturalis | reverse complement strand
CTTAAAGTTCAAACCTGTTCTTCCACAGGTCAGCAAGCAGGTCTAGAATTGAGTTGTGGGAAAAGCTTGCCCAAGAGGGCTTGTCATTTGAATGGAAGGGTTTTAATTTGGATAGCAGTGGCCCAAAAGCTATGGCATCTGATCAGGAGTTTCTTTCCTGGTTAAGAATAGAGCATCAGGAGCAGGACAAACTCCTCCTGGTTTGAGATTTTGTATGGAATTTCTAGTATTTTCTGTTGTTTGGCAAGGCCCCTCAATTTTTTAAATAAACAGAAAAAAAATAAACTTGCCTTCTTAGCAATAATGAGAAAAAAAAATCTAAAATACATATGCTTTTTTAGCAAACAAGTAAAAATCAGTTTATCACCAGCCAAGATTAATTTTTTTTGAGGAGCAGATTGTCATTAATTATGCTTTCTTTTTTAAAACAATTTTGTTGTTGTAAGGCTGATAACTTTCAACTATGCGTTTTGCAAATTTGCTTTAAAGTTATGGTATATTGATTTTTTTTTAAAGTTTTATTTAGTCACGTGGAGGGACAGCAACTGGCCTGTCACCACTCTTGTCCAGCATGCCCAAAGGCTAGCCTAGTAGATCTCTGTTCTTGGGGAAGGAACTTCCCCTCTGATGTTGGTCAATTCAGCCTTGCCTGGGGCTACAAAAACTAGTAGCCAGGGCAAAGGTGAGGTTTAGGATTTATTTCTTCATCCCATCCTCTTCCTGAATACATCCTGGTCTGATTTCTCAATTTGATAAGAATCTTTGTACCGTTACTTCAAAAGCCTTTGCAGGAGGAAAAGCCCGCCATCACCACTGAAACACTGGATTTGGTTGAGTAGTGACTGCCCAAGAATAACTGTTGCATCTTGAATTGCTGCCCGTAAAGTTACATTTGCAGAAAATTTGAGAAACTCAGGCACAGATCTGACTAGGTCTAGAGTTGAAAATGAGACTGTGTTTTGCAGACAAACCTGCAGTCACTTGACTTGCATGCCAAGTAGCTGGATAAAAACAAGTTTTAATTCAGACCAAGATATTAGAGCTCGTGCAATAAGCTGTGTTGGGAAAATTCCCTGTAGGTTGGAAGCAGCTGCTAACCCATCCTTTTGGAGTGTGGTGGACGCAAATGTCTGCCATAAAAGCCTGGATGGATCTGTTGTACTTATGAAAAGCAGAAGTTTGAGTAGTGCATTCAAATGAATTTTTTCTCTGAGAGCAGGAAAGATGTGAGAAGTGTCACCCCTGTTCATTCAGATACTGCAAATATCCAAATGTAGGTATAATACACTTTTTCTTCCATGGTTATGTCCTCTCAGAAACTCACGGAATAATGATAATAATGATTGATATGTTGTGTGTGAGTCTTGAGGCTATTCTCAATGTGTATGGGAGTTTCTTACATCCTTCTTGCTTTTATTCACCCATGCTGCTCAGCATATTGGAGCCTGTCTCAAAGGTTTCCCGAGACTCCCCAAGCTCACTGCAGGAAAAAAAAGGAAAAAAAAAAAAAAAAAAAGGCCTTCTCTTTTTCTGCTTCCTGCCCAACAGCTTTCCCTTGACCATTGTTTTGGGTTTGTTGATAACCTTTTCCCATGAGCTAACTTGATGGAATAAAATGGTAAAAAAACCCCCCAAACTCTGCTCAATAGGTTTCTCCTGGATCAGTGAGTTACAGGGGGCCCTGGAAGGGTCTAGTGAGCTGCAGAGGGTGGAACAGAGGACGACTGATACCAGATGGCCAGAAATGAGGAAGAGGAGGGGTTGGAACTGGAGGAAGGTAGGAGCAGGAATAGCGGACAGGGAGGATGGGAAGTAAGCCTTTGGGTAGTAATGAGACATTAGACTGGCTCAAAGCCTGTAAAACCACAGTTTAAGTTACCATTTGTAATTTTTTTGAACAGAAAATAGCTGCGTGAATGTATGGATTTTCAGGAATGTGTTCCAGATGCCGTACAGGCACTATCTTTTCATTCCAGGGATGTTGCGCTCTCTTCAAAACTTGTGGCTTCCTACTGATTGATTCAGCAGATGAGACAGTTGGAAGATCTTTCACACATGTGAATCTTTAGCCAAATAGCATTTATTTTTCCCCCAGAGACATCACAGCATCATTACTGCAGCCTGGGAAGTAGTATCCCCCCAATTTTACTTTTTATAACCCTTGACAGCCTCATCTCATCACATATGTGCTATATTCAGCCAGAGCTGCCTTAGCAGAACTTTCTCATGTATATTAACATTTCTTTGGGCATTTCCAGGCACAAACCTCCCATTGTTTTATGGCTCCACACCTTTCTAAAATACCTGATAAGGGGTGTTGTGGTTTTTGTGTAATAGAAGGCTATGAGAATTACATAAATAGACGACACTAGTGCATTGCACAATGGGATTGAACTGTGTAGATCTTACTGTGAACGTACCTGGTTCTAGAGCAACCCTTTACCGATTGCATGTTTCACGCTGACCAGTCTGTAGTTTGCCATCTTGGCTCCCTGCACTGGCTGCCCCAGGATCCAGCAGCGTTGCTATGCACACAGTGCTGATGTAGGAAATGCTTGCGGGGGCTTTTTTTGGAGGGTAGGGGGTGTGTCTTTATCTTTCTCGTGTTACTGACCAAATTTTCTTGGAGCTCAAAAAAACCATAGAGGAACCATGCAACAACATGTTACGGAAAATTGTGAGCAGCGTGTTCCAGTTTGGGCAGGTTCCTGTCAGCATAAATAGGAGTGCACATAAGGAAGGCAGAACTTTCTCCCCGTCCTAGATACATTCTGAAATTTGCTTTGTAAAAAGCAGGATACATTAAAGGTCTTATCATTAAGTCTGATAGTGCAATTATAGTTGCAATGGCTATATCTCTGCGATGGAGTTGCAATGGAGAATGATCTCTGATATCACTACAGGTCTTCTGTGAGTCCTCTGCTATATGCAGTACACTTTGTCATGCCCCTGTTGTTTCTCACTTGTTTTTTGTTCCCTGCCCATTACGTAGGAAGTAACTCAATTCCTTTCTTTAAAAAATATTACCTCTAATTAAATTTATTTTAAGATGTATGTCTCGCAAGTAGTTTTTAGAAAAGAGATATTTCTATAAATTGTTTCCTGAGTCAATTAAATTGAAAGTTCAATGTAAGGTTCATCTAATTGAAAAAGTATGAAGGGTGTCTAAAAGGCAAGATCTACTGATTCGTGCCACCTACTAGACTCCGTGAGGTATTATTCTCATTGCTGTTCATGTTTTTGAAGGTTAAAAGGTTTTCTAATACAGTTGCTGAGCTAACTAGAATTCTGAAGAATAATTTTTGTAGGCTTTTGTTAAAATGAAGAGGGCTCATTGAACAATATTTAAAGGAGGTGACAACATAGTACTGGAATGCATCTTTTGAAGTGTTTTCTTGAAAATGAGGCGAAAATGTTCATAATTTCCTTACAGTGGTTTTTCATTTATGATGGGTTTCATAGAATCATTAAGGTTGGAAAAGACCTCAAGGATCATCAAGTCCAACCGTCAACCCAACACCACCTCACCCACTAACCCATGTCCCAAAGCACCACATCTACACGTTTCTTGAACCCCTCCAGGGGTGGTTACTCCACCGCTCCTCCATGTAGGGGGTCTAAGCAAGAAAGAATATTATTGTCAACTTCTCTTAAAAAAATGACTGTACAGTGTATTATGAATGTAATAAAAATTAACTACAATTGGAATTTTAGTTCTGACACTTCCACTTAATTGCATTTTAAAGCAAAAAAAGTCTCAGTGTACAAAATTCTTTATTCTGTAGAGACCTGTACAACTTTTAAAAAGTTAAATGAAGGCAATGCTTATTATGAAGAATATTCAGTTTAACTTTCCCCTGGCCCTAGCTCCAGTTATAGTCCCAGAAGATATGGCAAAATGTTAAAGCTGTGAAATAATATTAAAATGCCATTTAACGTGTCAAGGGAAACTTTGTTTACTTTTTTTTCCTCAGATAAAAAGATTGGAATAAAAGCTTTTTCTTCTGTAGTGCTCAGAGGTTTTCAAGTCGATGGAGGCAGCTGTTGCTAGCAGCAGATTATACCAGATGCGGAGCTGTCTAGGGATGTGTGCTTTCCTTGCTGGAGACAGGGCTGATTGTCTCGCCTTGAGGCATCAGGTTCAGTCTGTTAGACTGTATAAGTGGTGGTTTTTATCCTTTGAGTGTCATGTGGTGCTATGTGACATTTTTAGGTAACACATGAAGTAGGATTTTTTTTTTTAACATGGATATGTAGAAGTAGGTGACCTCTATTGAAGTTTTGCAAAACCCTTAAATATTTACCACTAAAATGATTGAAGAATAATAAAAAATAAAATAAT
>NW_010103727.1:24511-35252 GCF_000699245.1 Pterocles gutturalis | reverse complement strand
ATATATATATATATACACACATTATTAATGGCAGAAGCCTACTCTTAGTAGCTGAGTCTCTAAACAGGAATCATTATCGGATACTATAGAATGGAGGAGCACTCAAATACACATACTGAGTCAAGGGCACAGTAATGAGTAGAGCATAGTCTGTTCTCTGTCTGCTGTCCAATACACTGTAGTACTCTGCCATGTAATTTAATCTAGTAGAGGTTGCAGCATTAAATAACAGCAGGGACACAAAATATTGTTGGTGTGTCAATCCTAGAAACTATTAAACCCTTCTTAAAATGTTGCCCCTTTGTCCATTTGTTCCCTTTTCCCCCTCCAGGTGGAAAAATAAAAGGGAGAAATAAAATTGCTATCTTTCCAATCCCAAGGTGAGAACACTCCTGTTTCTCCTGAACTATCCACTCCTACGTGTGTAATTCAGTGGAAGAGAATACCACAAAAAGCAAATTGAGCTGTGAGGATAAAATAGGGGACAAAGACCTTGTTTAAACATGCTCTGATTATTATTACTATTGAATATGCTCTGATTAAATACCTTTACACCGAATGCAATACTGGGTTACAAAACATGTCCTGTTGGCTTGACTGTAAAGAGTGTCCTCCCAACCAGGAGAGAGGGATGAGATTTTAGGGTAGTCACTTAGAACACTTGCAGACTCTCCCTACTTTGACATCAGCCTTTTCCATTAGGGGCCTTGAGGCATTCAGAGCTGTGTGTGGGGTCAGTTAACTCATGCTTACCTTCTTCCTCTGAGAGATGTCAGAAGGTAATTCTAGACACCTGCTTATCCTCACTGGGAGTGCCACATGCCACCTCCCTGCTCCATGTGTATGTAATTGCAAAGCCAGCAGGGGATATTGGATGATATTAGGAGCTATGGCACCATTAGTATGCGCTGCAGCTTCTTGTCATTAAATACGAAGTATATATTCTCTCTGTTGTCATCAGGCCTGTCTAAGGCAGGAAACCACAGGAGAAGAAACTGATTTTCCAGGCAGGAAAAACAGGAGCAAGCTGAAGTTGTTAGAGCACAACTTTGGGATGCTTTGCCCATCCTTTACCAAACAGATTTCCTAGCTGTCCTGTCCCACTGCCGGGTGTATGTGGTTTCTCAAGGATCAGCTGTGAGTTCCACTTTGTTGTCACCTGCAGCTGGCATGCTCTCTTGACGTGCAACTCACTGAAGTCAGACACAAGCCAGCTACTGCAAGTGCCTCTCTTCAAAACACACCCCAAGAGCTGCCCGTGAGCTTCTCCCAGCAGTGCTGTTACCCTGTGCCTCGGTTAGAGGTGCAGGCATTTCTGTACAACAATCATGTACATCCAGACTTCTACTAATACACTGTTCCAGGCAGTTTAATGAGTGGCAATGGCATTAATGTCATTAGCTGGACAGAAGGTAGATTTTTGCTCTAACCTAGGTGCGTTGATGCCATCAGTAGTCACTGGTGAGAGATGGCACCTTCAGAAGGCAATAAATCTCTTTTTTCAGAAACCATTTTAGAGTGAGAGGAATCGCCTGCTGAAATGCAGTTTTTCTCTGTTTACTCTAGAGGGAATCTACATTAGCGTAAACCGTACATCTAACTTTTCAGCCATCAACTTTGTGTAAGATCAGTCTCGGCTTTGTAATTATTATACATCCTTGAATGCTACATTTCATTTGTCCTTCCCTGCCTGCTACATTTGGTGACTAGTCAGTTCCTAGCTTTATCTTAAATAAATCTTACAACATACAACATTGTAAACTAAACTATTAAAATATCATACTCATTATCACCAATGTCTTGTTTTATAGGACTTTCCTATTAATCATAGCAGCTCTATTTGTGAGGAAGGTTTGTCAATCAAAAAGAGATAGAACAATGTATGATTTTCAATATCTTTCTGAAGACTGAACCTCAAAGTATGTTGTGATTTAGAAAAATGTGTCATGTTGTATTGCATAGAAAATTAGAATAAAGACTTCATGAGAATAGATACTCCCTAAGATTTCAAATTATTCTTATGCCATAAGAATGTGAAGGATACTGTTAAAATATTGTAAATAAACATATTCTGTCAAAATTTGCGGCATCATTTTGTATTTTTAAGAGGTATTTTTAAGGGAACATGGAGTGGTATTATATATGATCCAAGCTCTCATCTTGTCCTAGAACCTGGGGAGTTTAGGGTAGAGAAGAGGTTCAAGTGTAAGTGCATGGCATGTGCATCTCTGGAAAACAGTTTGTTGGAAGCAGGACCTTGTAAGTGCCTTAGAGTGAAAAGCTTACTAGGGTGTTCTGAAAATTTGCATGATAAGTATCTGTAAAGTCACAGGGTGCAGTCCTAGTCCTATTTAAATCAGGAGGGTTACTGATTTAATAGACCTTTCTTCTGACTTTAGTGCTGCCACTCTTATTCTTATTAAATCTGTTTTGTGGCCAAAATATTGAAATTTTTCAGGGGCACTAATTGTCCCAGGAGATAATCAAATAAGAACACAAATTTTATAGCTTATTTAAATCATGCTTTTACTACAGTTAAATCAGGAAAGCAAGAAACAAAATTTTTTGTGTGTGTGTGTGTAGAGTTATATCTCCAATGGTTTGGTTAAATTCTGTTGCCTGAACTGTAAAATATTAAAGATCCAAGATAAAAAAGTGCTCCCATGCTTCAAATCTGACCAATTCTATTATGTGCGCTATTGAAGGATGAAACTTTTCTCTTGGATCAAAATGCTGGCAAGGAATATTTATATTTTATATAAAGCTATCTTCAAGGAAACAAGTAGACAGAGTGAAGCAAGCAGCCATAAAATGACTTTTTATTTTGAAGTAGGTCAACACTGGGTATATTATTGTTATTGCAACAGTCACGTTAAGCTTTTCAATCAGGAAAGGATGCATCTGTGAAGTTCTTCCACTTTTTATTGATCCCTATGTCATTTTTTGGGGTGATGAATATCTGTATCATATGCAACTGAGCTAACAAAGCTTTCCTTTCCTGACTTCATCTGTTGCTGAAGGGAATGGCTTTGGCCATTTCAATGCCTGCCCGCTTTACCATCCAAGGACTTTGCATTAAAGGAAGCTTCATGTATTTTTAATGTCTGTTACAACGCTGCCAAGCTCTAAACTCCTCAGTAGACACTAGACTGCTGCAAAAATTCTACTCTGTGTATTTCCAAACCCCCAAAACATGATTCCAAGCCTGAATCTCTGGGAAATTATCTCAAGCGCTAGATACAGTTTGAAGCAGTGGAACCCTCTATTCCATCCTCTCAAGGCAATGAATGTATTGCTTCAGCATCCCAAGATCCAGACATATGCTTAAGGCTTCACTGTGGAACTGGGGAACCATCATGTACTTTGGAAAAAAAGGAAATTAAGCAAGGCAGAATTACTAGTTCGTGAAGAATTACTTATCCAAAGCAAATTTCTCGTGAACAGCCTACTCTGCTACTGAGTGCTGGAAAACCACAGCCAGCCTCCTTGGTCTGGTTCCTTTACAGCTGTGATCCTGAGGCTGGACAGTGTCCATAAGCTGAGGCAGCTTGGCTCTAATATATAAGCATGGGAGATCCCTCCTTCGCAGAGAGACTGTTCCTTAAAGAAGGAATAAGAATTTATCTTTATTTTTGTCAGGCTGACAGAGTATTTTCAGTTTTCTAGCCACCTGTGTCCTATGGGAAGTTCCTGTGCTCTCTGTTTTTGGCATGTCATTATATGGATGAGCTACTGAGTTTATTTGCTCAAATGTGCTACGTGGAGAGTTCCAGAAATGGAAATAATTTCAATACTGATGACCACAGTGTCTCTCCTACCTAGTTGTGTAGGTATCCAGTGCCTAACAGGAACAGATCTATTCATCCCCAGATAGTATAAGAACAGAAAGTATAGGTGACAGAGAGGGTTGTGATCCAATCAGAGTTAGAAATTGAGGGGTTTGTGCAACTGAAATTGGGTTCATCACAAGACAGTGATATATTCTTTCTCCTCTACTTATCACAATACGTAATTTTCTTGATTATTTTTAGACTGCACTACAAAAGAATAACTCTATAGAAAATGTTAACATTTGTTCAGAATAATTCCTTTTTATCATGCTTCCAAAAGTAATAAAATTGCAGTCTTGACTCTGTTTTATGTGGTCCTTGGACATGCCTGCAAGTAAAATTAAGAAAGCAAGAAATAAAAATGCTAAGAAATCACATGATACTTATACACCTTCCAAGACAGACTGAATAGATGGTCTAAATCTTTTACCCTGTGGCCACCTGGTACTGTGGTGATCTATTTAGAAATGAGTAATTCTGCCTCATCTTGCAAATATGAAGCTCTCTCTTTTAATTTACAGAATTCCTTTCCTTAATTTCACAATACTATGCTAGCAAAAGGAGATCTCCTTTCCTCTCCTCTCCTCTCTTCTCCTGGCTTAATGTCACCTACTTTTCTCTACTCTTCCTGTTGGAACTTCATTGAGATGTCTCAGAAGAGCACCCCATCTGTCCTGGCAGCCTCCCAGTGCTGGTGGACCCTGCCCTGGTCTCTCAAGTACAGACTAACCCAGCCTTCCATTTTAGGGTTCCTTTTTCTGTTTCATAGGTTTTTTGCTGGATGCAATGGCTGCTGCTAACCTAGCTGAGAAGGTACCCTTGTGCTCTCTTTGGTTTTGGTTGGCATGACCTAACCCAGACTGCCTTTATGCCATACCTTCAAGGAGTTTTTCTTATCAACACAGCACGGCGGACTGGACCGGCATGCCAGGCTGCGTGTTGTTAACAGACCAGCAGAATAACTGGAATCTGTTGGAGGTGCAATTAAGCCTTTCTTCCAGTTTCCTTTCATGTGTGCCAGATTGGCCTAGCCTGCCATTTTATTGAGCCTGACAGCAGCTTTCATCCAAGCGACATTGATGAGAGTGCGTAGTTGCTCACACCATCAGCCTGCCAGCTCCAATGGACAATCTGAATAGCTGTGATCCTACATTAAAATGTCAGCATTAAGGGAGGAGAGTGCACCATTTTGTTGCGCAGCTGTAAAACCACTTCAGCAAGGCTTTCAAGCTCATTATTGCACAAGCAAGGGGTTTCAAGCATGAGTGCTCATGCCCTGCTCTCCACTCCCTCCCCCTTGTCAGCCTTGCTTCTATAAATATGCTTTTTTAATTTATTTTTTTTAAATGGTATTCCCTGTCTCATCAAGGAGCAGTTCTCAGGCTGGGGCAGCAGCAACGTGGCAAATGTGGCAACAACACGAACTTTACAACTGTGGAGCAGGACAGTCTAAGCAAATGAGGGGCTGTCTTTCAGAGACAGTTAGATCTCATTTTCAGTAAATTGGATGCAGGCTGTCTTGCCAGTGTAGAAACAAAACCCTACCAAAAAGGTTTTTGGTAAGTGGCTGAGGGTAATTCATTACTGAAACAAATAAACATAAGGAAAGTTGTAACATCTAACTGCAACGCTTACTTTCTCTCTGCTAGGAGGACATACCTGCTTAGAAATTCTTCATGATAAGGTCTCTCCATCTGAATTGTGCTTTGCACTTTGCGATGTCTTTATGCAGAAGGGTACTCTGTAAGGGTAAAAAAAATAATAAATGTACTACAATGAGATGGTGAAATAAAAAAATATTATTTTATACAAAATAAATATATGTGTGGAAATAAATATATATATTTACCACTTCTCTCACTGAGCCACAGCTTTCCTTTAAAGCATCTCTGACTCCAAGAATCCTCTCCTCTCCCAGGGAAGGGCATTGCTGCAGCTGCATCTTGCCACAAACAGACACTTTCCTGAGTACAAGTAAATTCACCTGCACACACAGTGTATCTTTAATCTTCTCAATGGGAAAAATAAGTTTTTACCATTCTGGCAGTGCAGAGGCCTTTTGCCTAGACAGACATTTCATCTCAAAGCTGCAGCATCCTATAACAAAAGAGCTCTGTGACAAGTCTCTGGCTCTCCTAGAAGCACCTTGGGCGCTTTGCACTATTACAGGCCTATTTGTGGTTTTGATGAAAGCCCTTTTGGCTTCACAGTAACGTCCAGGAGACAGCAAGATCACTTGCACATGGCTTGTTGTAGAAGTAATCTCTGTTTGTGCTGACCAGACCTTTTCAGCTGCTGGTATTTTGCAATTTTACCAGCTGTTTTTAGACAGCCCAGGTACCTGACCTCTCTGCCAAACACTGCAACCATTTCTAGTCCCAAGGAGGTGTTTTACAACCTGTGTTTTTGTTTTTCTGTTCTTCTCCTTGGGAATTCCTTGGCCATTTTCCTTTATATCAAGTAAACAGATGCTGAAATGGTGGAAGCACACCTCTGTGTTTGCACCAACATGACCATCTAAAGAATTGTCAGAGGAATAAACAGGCTCCAGCCACTGAAGATAACACTGTAAACAACATCAGAACCTGAACATTTCTTCAGCTTTCAAGCACTGAAAAGGGTAGTGTTACGTACTCTGGTATTTTGCCTCTGCATTTGTCTGCCATTCATAAAATAAGCTGGAAGTGAAAGTTTGCAATGAAAATCTGGTATGAAGAAAACAAAAATTGCTTTTGGAATGGTGAATGCTAGTAAACAAACTCTGATTGCTTTCTCAGGCCTTGGGATAGTTTCTACTCTTATGACTTCAAAATATAAATCAGATGAATACAATTACCCACATTTGAGTAGAAGGACAAGTTATCCATTACTGTTAGAGCTCATTTTGATAAACTACATTCATCTGGAGGTTAGGAGGTAATGCAAATCAGTGTCTAACATCCCTGTGCAGCCAATGAAAATGGTTAAGCACCTCCAGATATTGAATCCAGTGCCAGAGGAAGTGTGACTTGCTTTCTGCGAGTTCTTGTCCCCATCCTTGGACTATGGACTCAGCTCTGAGAACCGCCATACAGCCTGTAGGTGCCTGTGACCAGGTGAAGTGAATTCCACAGAAAATTGTCAACTTGCTTCCTGAGCATGCAAAATGAAGTAGCTACTAATCTTTCAGATGATGATTTATAGTCACCCAGAATATTTAACAGTCCTGAATCAATGGGTGTGTTTTTTTCTGGATTTTCTCAAAATTCAGTCTCATTGTAACTTTGTTTCAAAATGAGAGAGGTTTCTGCCTGCTGCAGCATGAATACATGGGACTGCTGAGGCGCTTTGTGCAAGTGATGCACCTGTTTCATGGTGTTTCACAGAGTTCTGAAAATTCCGTTAATGGTGGCTTAAAAAGGGCAACACTAGGTTTTAGCTCATGGTTAAGGATGTAACAGAGCTGTCTATTAAACAGGGACTTGATTGGATCTTAATCCTGGTGTCCAAGTGTTATTGGTACAGATTTTGCAGCAAAATTAGTCCATTACAGTTTTTCTGTGTGACCCATCATCTTTGCCAGTTCTTTGAAGCCATGTCTCAAAAGTTTTTGTATATGATTCAACACTTAGTAGTGGTTTTTTACCTAATTTATTAAACTTTGTGTGTTTACTTTGTTAATCTGATTGTCCTGTGATTTTCTCAAAGTCTGTCTTGAATCTGTGATCTATTCTTGATTACATTTGTTAGAATTGTTAAAAAAGAAGTCTATTTAAGAGGAGGAGACAAAAATAATAAAATTCTCGCAGGTTTTACAGAAAGTGGCAGCTGGATGAGAGGTCCACATTTGACACTTTCTGAAGGAAAGGCAGGCTGCGTGCGTTAACACAACTGTGTGGTTGGACAAATTAGATATTCAGCTATGTCCAAACTGGTCCCAGTGTAGGCTCTTCCTTGCCCTATGGTGTTGTCAGAATAGATGTGTGAAGAAACAGGACTCTGCAGGGGAAGATATTAGAGGGATGGTGACAGAGAGCAAGGCTTTCTAAACCAGGCTACTTTAGACTGCACAGAATCATAGAATCATAGAACGGTTTGGGTTGGAAGGGACCCTAAAGATCATCGAGTTCCAACCCCCCTGCCATGGGCAGGGACACCTTCCAGCCTGGCCTTGAACACCTCCAGGGATGGGGCATCCACAGTTTCCCTGGGCAACATGTTCCAGTGCCTCACCACCCTCACAGTATAAAAATTTTTCCCTAATATCTAATCTAAATCTACCCTCTTTCAGCTTAAAAACCTTCTTTCAGCTTAAAAGAGCAACTTCTTTGTGAACACGTTGATAAAACTTTCTATTATTCAGATCCCTTTTTATCACTTATAATGAGTTATTACTTTATTTACTGCACTTTAGGAGAGCTAATATGTGTGAGGCCACTCTCCACCTCCAATAATAGTGGGCATCTTCTCTGACTGATTCTGTTTGGATTAGCATGCTTAAGTTATCATCTGAACCGAACACTTTCCTTCCCTATGCCCTGACCCTTTCCGGAAAATCAGTCATTTATACACATTAGCACTTGACATGTGGTTGGAAATAAAAATTCCGTTTATGCAAAAATTAATAATTGAAGAACATTAGATATAATTCTAGGATTATGTGGGCAAGTTTAAGAAGGGGTGGCAAACAGCCACATCTGCTATTTCCTGATGTATAAATTCAGAAGTTTGCTAGTCCATCAGGTTGTTTATTTAAGACCAGCCTTCTTCTGGGCAGCTGCCAAGGAAAAGGCTACACCAGGTCAGTGCTTCTTTTCTTGTGTGCATACCTGTTCTTTTATGCTTTCCCATATGTACTGTTTAAACCAACCATGACCTGTAGGCACAACATTCTGCAGTATTTAGACAACTTGTTTGTTCATTTTTTTTGTAAAAAAGCTTTCTTCCTCTGCTGTGGGAAGGCAGTAAAGAAAAAAAAACAACAACACAGCACAATAAAACATACAGCCACCCTCAAACAAAGGCTTGCTTTCCTCTGGGTTCAGTTTTCCTGATATCTTATGTCTCTTATGCTTGTAGAGGTTTGTTTTACTGTTTGATATGTCCCACCTGTGATACGTCACTGAGCACCAGACACCCACAAGGGAGCAAACTAAAATGTATTTACTGGCTTGGAATTTTCCTTTTTCTAAAGTGGCTGTAGAGAGACCCCACCCAGAACACTGTCTCATTTGCATCATGGCTCTAATCGTCCTTTTGTCCCTCAGAAAGCAGTCCTGCTGAGAGCTAAGGGAGAAATCCTCTGATTCCTTCATTTTGGTATCTTGCTTTACCATCTTCATTTCCATTTTTTGTTTGATAAATTAAATAGATAAAAGCAGGCATCTTCTGCTTGGAGATGGCTAATCTTGCAGAATGTTTATTCATCAGGATTTGTAGTTTGTCTTCCCATTATGGGTAGTTGGCATTAGTTTGAGAAGTTAGCAAAAAAAAAAAAAAAATCAGATAGCTTCTTTGTTTAGAGGGGAAGAATATTCCAGCTCTAATGGGTCACAGAGGAACCAGTAGCCACTTCAGAGAAAGAAAATTATGAGTAGGTAAGTATGTTTTACATCCCTCTCTAGTTTGTGGGAAGTGCTCTGTTTCTAAATGACCCTTATTTCCCATCTGGTCTCGCTGGAGCTAAGGCCAAAGATATGGCTGAGTTATGAACTCTGTTTAACAGCTTTCACTGCTCTCTCGTTCTTGTTGTGAGACTGGCAAGAAAATATAAGGTGGCAACATGCTCCTGCCGTGAAGTGGAGCCAGATGCCTTGGAAAGCTTGACTAGTCTTGCCCTCTGACACTGCAACTGTAAAATGGACATCTGTACCAAACACAGCCTGCTTTCCAAACACCACTGCTTCCCTCCATGGTGAGTTCCCCGCTCTGTAAGAGTTATTTTGCCACCTCAAAGGGGACAGCTGTAGTCCAGGAAGGTTCTCTTCAGAAGTTGCCACATGCTGGAAACGACATTTACAGAATCATTAGCTTTACCCTAACACTAGCTACCTGAAATCTCAAACTCATTGTCTCCTTTGCTTTGAGAAACATATTGTATTCGAAGTCCCATGACCCTAAAGAAGAATAACTCATAAGCTCGAGACTTTGTAATACGTAATGAATACTAAATGGTTTTAGAAGCACATGATGCACTGCTTCTCAGGCATGAGTTTCTCCAAATGAGAGACTCGAATATATTTAAAAAGAAAATTAATTAAAAGGCACAGTTCTAGGCTCACTTAAAGTGTCAGCTATTTTCTCTAAAAAGTGATATTTTGCAAAAAAAAAAAAAATTTGGACTTCCCCAGCATCAAAGGAATATAGTTTGGGCAAGCCACTGCTTTATTAAGTAACACACCTGGGAACTATCTCTCAACAGCTCATCTAGGACTGTCCTTTTTCATCTGCAATCTGGTTTACTTGAGAGAGAGCCAGCCTTTAGCTCTCCTTCTCTGCAGCACATTTGGCAGAGGTTTGCCATCAGCAGTCATCCTATCATGCTGGCCTTAGCTGCTGGGCCCAATACCCTCCCCTCGTAAGGGACTTGTAAGGGGAAAAAGGTGATGGTCTCTTTATCAGCAGCATCAGGAAAAACAGCCACAGATCACATCTTCTTTAGGAGATACAGCTTTCTTTCAATCTGATTTTAATCCCAGGTCACTTCTCACAGTCTGCCTCAAAGCACTATGTAGCCTTTCATTATCCAATACAGATTTAGCAAGGATTCAGTCTCCATTTTGAACAATTACTTTAACTGAACAACTTAAACACATGACAGGTTATGGAAACAGTATCTTTATTACTAAATTTATTAAAACCCACCATTTTCCGATAAAAATTAGGAGGGGGAACCCATCAAGTTCTTATTACTCAGATTGCTCATTGTTGGA
>NW_010103727.1:15859-24499 GCF_000699245.1 Pterocles gutturalis | reverse complement strand
AGCTGACTAGGTATTGGCAGAAACACACACTCTCTTAAGAGATTTTTGTATGCAATGTTGAAAGAAACCTTCTCCATTAGTAGAATGAAATAGTAGACTTTATTAAGAGAAAAGTAACTGGTTTGCCATTTTCTATGAGAATGCTATGATGCAAAGCTGTGATTCAACAAGAACACTATGTTTTGTTACCTGTGCCATGCTAAATTTGAACTGGGAAGATATCAGAAACATACACCCTGAATTTTTTATCTGGCTAATACTAGGCTTTTTCCAATTAGCTCTGTAGAAAGGCTGTGTAAATGATAAGGCCTACCAGAGTTTGCAAGATGAGCTTCAGCTTTTGTCTGACCAAAATATCTGGGACAAGGTATACCTGAATTTTAGATAGGAAGTCTGTTGAGAACTTCTGAAAATACCTATACACATAAAGAATGAGGAGGGATGTGTATTTTTGAAGATCAGGAGAAAAGTCTTGGCAATTTCACTGAATGTGGAGGAAACCAGCACAATGGCTCCCTCAGTTTGAGATGCAAGCTGTCCAGCCTGCATGCAGGTGGGATCTCCTGGAGCAAGGTGCAAATGGAGGCACTGGCAGCAGTGCACAGATGTGACTCGCTCCAGAGGTGAGGGCGGCTGAATGCCCATGTGCCAGATTTCCAGCAGGAGGCAGGGAAGACACCAACAGTTGCTGTGAGACCCTTATGGAGTTGAAGGGAAATCAGGAAAGTAGGATCCTGACTTCTACCTGGAATGGTGTGTAGCTGGAGAGTTACAGACCTTGGCCCTTGAAGTGAGTGTAGGTTTAACATTACACCATAATTGATAAAACACTGACACTCCCAGGACTTTCCTCAGCAGAAGTCCTAACCTAGAGGCTTCTTGGGCTTCTTTGTGTTTGTCTGACTTGCAGGGAGAGAGGTGTACCCCTAGCATAGCCCTGTCCTAATGTTTGAGGCTTTTTTGTGGACCTTTGGTTCATATCCCTTGAGGTGGGGGATCTAGCATCCAGTTTTCTCTTCCTTGGGTGTTTTAACCACTAAATTATAACAGAAGAGAGTGTTTCTGAGTACATTTGCCTCTAACCATAGACAGCTCAGCAATTTTCCACAGGCTGTGGAAGAACATGCTGGGTCTTAGCATTTAAGACTTTGAGTAACACTGAGGTGTAGGCAGTCCAGATTGTTATCTGTGATTTAGGTGGAACTTTGGTTGTCAAATCACAGCTGAGATTGGGTACCAAGGGATGGTATCAGGACGTTAGTTTTTGATCAAAGAAGCTAGGAATCTCGTAGAATCACCAGTCTTTAGGAGTGGATTTTTAAAGTAAAACAGTAAATCTTGCAGAGATCATGACAAACATTGTAATATAATTTGGTAGACCCTATATATCAGAGAAATCCACTTTTTTCCCATCCAAAATCCTGAAAATGCTAATATGCTTTTTATCTGCTAAAGATAAGGTAAGAATTCAGTTTACGGAAGGCGTGAAATATAACTTAATCTTGTGGGACCATTAGCAAATGTATGCAATTTCGACTACTATAACAGCTAAAGCAGGCAGGAATCCTTCATTAGAGGAAGAACAATATTCTGCAGTAGTTTCTGTTCCCTTTTCTAGTAGCACTTCATTAGTGTCCATGGGAAAGTAATTAATATTCTATGAAGTAAAATGATAAAATGTTAGTAATTGACAGATAATACATTTCAGTTGAGAAAAAATTAAACCAGACAAAGATCTTAAAGAAAGCTTCTGAATACTCTGGAAATCCAGTTCAAATTTGTATCTTGGGACCCTAGTAGCCTCACTTAGTAATTTGTTTGCATCTCTTTCTATGCAGTAGCTGATGAAACTGTAGGACTTTTTATGAAAGTGTGGTACCAGGTTACTGGTGAGCATGCAGGTGAGAGGGTACAGACTCTTGGGCTGCTGAATTCAGCAGTGTGTCACTTACTGGGACTTTCCCTTCTGCTATCTGGACCTCTGGAATCTGTATGAGCTTATAGCATCCGTTGTACTATGACTAAGTGGTGGAATTGTCTGTCCTCCAAGAAGAATTCAACAGTGGGTGCTAAATACTATTTTTCTTTATAGCTGTCAGGGTTTTTTTTAAACAGCTGTTAAAATTAGTGTGTGCAATGGGTTGGAGAAGACTGTTTCCAAGCTCTACAACAGGTTTCTGAGAACTTGGCTGCTTTGCTGTAGGTACTGCATCTTGTTAGAGCTAGATCAGAGAACAAGGATCATTGTGGGATTTGGAACAAATTGCCTAAATTAGCCCCAACAGGAGCCCACTATTACCAGAATGGTTTGGTCTGTAGAAATCTGAAGACGTGCTCAGTTACTGAAAGCCCAGTAATGTTTTTTGTTAAGCAGAACTAGGTATGTTGTGAGGTAAAAGCAAATTCAGCAAGCTTGCTTTATTTGCATATTTATTTAACCAAAATCAAAAGAGGTTTATATCTGGGCATGCTAAGCTCCATGATGTCACTGAGCTAATATTTTATTGTTATTTATTACCAGACATTTTGAAGGTGAAAGATATCATTGTGTTTTGGCGTCCTGTATGTTATTTGAATTAAGAGTAGTCCAGCTTTTCAAGAACAGGAAGGAAATGTGTGACAACTGAGAGAAGATTTACCAGAGGGAAGTAACTCTGCAGTGTTATCCTCACAGACGTGGTTTAGATTACTTTATAGAGGAGTCGAAGGTAGGCTATCTTTTCTTCTGAATTCAGCAATTCGGAACACACATGCCTGGGTAAAATTTGACCCATAGGATTAAGTCTGCCATTGCAAAGAGAAGATTGGTGCTATCATATACAGCCATGTGTACATGTATGTTTAAGAATGATTATGCAAATATGGAAAATCATGTCTACTTTATTGCCCTTCTAAATGCCCTCCCAGGAGCTTTCTTAACACTGTCAAACATTAAAGACTTTTGTTTGAAAGTGTGGAATTTGCTTTGTATTTCCTTGGAAAGGAATACATCTTTCACTACCACAACCTTCTGTAACCCTCCTGCCCTCCTCACTCCCACACCCCCACACAAAGACACTCCTTAATTGTATTACTGTTAGGCTGACCTCCAACCTCTACTAAAATGAGGACAAGGCTAGTTTTGTGTTTCATGGGATAACAATTTATGAGCAATTAAAAATGAAGAGACACAAAGCATTCATCACAGTCTCAGCTAGACAGGCAGCTGAGGTCAAAGGTTCTAGCAATGAAGTGTGCACAATATATTTTTATTTCTGTTTTCACTAAGAAGGAAACGGGTTAGCTAAAAATTATGGTATGCAGCCTCCAGTTCAAAATAGGTGCACTTAATCTTTCAAGACAGTCCACGCTTGGGCAGATAGGTTATGACAGCACACACACACGCACATACGCTTCCAGTATCTGTAGAAGAATTCAGAACATATTATTGGCAAACTCAAACACACAGTTGCTTAAAATGAGAAGCACTGGGTGCACTGAATGCTTATGCAGCTTACAACTTAGCAGTTACAGTTGTCATGCGAAACATACCTTTTTCTCTGATCCCTGAAAACAAAGTACAGCAGGATTTTATCCCTTTTTTGTCCATATTTCAGACTGCGTGTGGAAGTTCCTGGAAACTTCATGTGTTTACATTACTGAAGCTACTGTAGATAATTTGCATAAATATGGAAATTAAGGTTTATGTGTCAGTGTCAGTATCATGGTACTTCTGTGTCTCCACAACTGATACAAATGTCCTGTGGAGACTTTTAGTTTTGTTTCTGTTAAGATAGACCATACACTTCCAAACCTGACACTGATTGCTGGTTTAAGGTCTGTTGTTTCAGTCTGGCATGAGCAAAACTACTGGTGGATCATCTATTACATTGTGCCATAAATCCAGCTCAGTGTGATTTTGCAATATGTCATATTTCCAACTTGGATCCAAACTAAAAGCTGCGAGTGAGCAGTTTTGAGTTGTCATTCTAAAAGGACTCGATCTGCTTGTTTAATCAAAGCACCTGAATGGCAGTGCCAACAAGAACAAAGTGAAGCATCGCCTAATGGGTTCAATTTTGCTCGAACTGTGAATGAACACGGGCATATATATACATGTACCATGCTTGTGGGATTACAGTAATTGAAAGTCCACTTACATAAATAGGGACATTTCTAGCCTTCTGTAGTAATTTTCTATTAGAAGAGAAGATGCATGTTAAAAATGTATTTCATTTGCATCAGAATCACATCACTTTACAGGTGGATAAATAATGCAAACTACCAAGGGTTGCCTAGGATCTTTGTGCTCTGTTTTTGTTGACTGAAATGACACTACAGTTTATTCAATAAGGGATTCTTTTGAGTAAAAAAAGCGATTTATGTGAAGCATGACATCTTTTCTTCTGAATTAAGCCAAACGATCAGTAAAGAGGGTTGGTATTGATTGGACTATAGAATATGGTGCATTTGTTAAATGGAAGTTTCATTTCATGGGAGCTGAAAGCCAGTAAATAGTTCTGAAAGAAAACAGGGGAAAGGTAAAAACTCAAAGAGACTTGTAGTCACTGCTGGGGACTAGAAAAAAGAAGGCTTAATAAAGGAAGATGAGCGATTTAGTGGATTGTGTCAGAAGGATTTATTCAATTTCTGCAATTTTGAGAGCATTCTTCAACAAAAAAGATGATTCTGTCAAAGATTAGTCAGAACATAGACATGACAATGGAAAGATGCTTTAAGCATCATAAGTATCTTTCATGCAAATGTAGTCTAATAGGGTTAAGTGCTATCCTACATGCTAGGCCTAAACTACCCAGGGACATACACACTGGAATGCTGACGGGAGCTGCTCGTGTGTTTCTCATGACCATGTTTGGGACTCGTACTGCAACAGAACAGTGGCTCCCCCTTAAACATCTCTGAGTCAGCCACTACTGACAGGGGGGAAGACCCTTGAGGACACTCTGGGAAATAATTAGTTATCAATTTTTTTTTTCTTAATATTAAAGGACAGTAGTGCGTAGGCTTGGTTCCTTCTGGCTGAGTAGGAGCAGTGCATGGGGAGACAGCAGTGTTTCAGGACTCATAAAAAGCTGCATCATGCAGGGGGATTATGTGAGATAAAATACAGAAATTAGCATAAGTACACTGATTTTTGTATATGGTATATATATATTGTTCTATCATTGCTGTTAGAATGTGCAGTGGAATACGAAATTTTACTTTCATCTTCAGTGGAGCAAGGCATCAACAAGGCATGCAGAGTCTTTCTTTGAGAAATAGCAAACCAGGTATTAACAATAATCACAAATTACGAGTTAAAGAATACTTTTTTGGAGTGGCAAGTTCTATAAAAATTTAAGAATGAAACAATGATAATTTTAATTCAGTATTTTGTCTACAATAGTAGCTAATACTAGATGTCTATGGAACAATAGAATGGGGAAAGAAATGAGAATACAGCCAGGCCTCTGTGAGTCCTTAAAATTGTATAAAGAAACCTTTCTTACAGCAAGTCTCTATTTTATCATTCTTTTCAGGGCAATTTACATGCTTGGGCTGAGGAGCATGTTTTACCTGTAGAATCACATGCACCTGACAGCTATAGCCTGTCTAGCCATCAAGGAACCAACCTGATGTCCAGATAGCTCAGGAAGCTGAGACATGATCTGTCTTAAGGATAGTGGGGGTGCCTCTTTCCACCAAGGGTGTCTCAGTTCCTGGCCAGAAGAATTCCTGGGATTTATCTAGCAAAATGGGATTTAGACTGTTCAGGGTTAGATGCTTGTGGAGCTCTGTTATGGATGTGACCTGTTCTCTGTAGCCTTTATAACTGCCTTCTTCAGCTCAGTTAAGGTTATGTTAAGGTTAAAGTACACGTGATTCTGCATGTTTTGTCTTCTTTTCTAGGTACAGAGGAAAGATCCCTCAAATTCTCTGCTTTTCTATTTTTGGCAGAATCCATCAACATTTCAATATGTCATTCAAAAGTGATCATGGGGGAACATTTGTCGTTATACCGGCATGGTGTCCAGACCTTTAGCACTGCCCAATGCGAGTGTTCAAGAATTTTGTGCTGACCTGAGAGTAGGTTAATGATTCTTTCTTCTTGTACAGCAAAAATTGCTTCTGGTATCTTACCAGACTGCAAATTGCAGGTGTTATGAGAAAATCTGTTGCGTACATTGCCTTTAATAAGCTTGTTTCCTGTTCTTTTGGAAATGGAACAGCCTACCTACAAGGAGAACTTGGGCTGGGAGAAGATTTGATCAGCTTGGTGACAAAGGTCCCACTTCTAGCTGACTTCCAGTTGCTAGATAAGGGGCAGAGCAGACAGTATGGAGGTGAGATGTCAGTGATAGGTTGTACTGCCTTGGTTGGATTCTGTGGCAGTCTGTCCACATATGGGCTAGGTTCAGTGCTGTTGCTTTGGCTGGCGCAAAGTTGGTTTGCATCTGGCAAGTCTTGACAGAGGAATAACCACTCATCTTGATTGTTAGAAGTTAACAATTTTTTTTTTTTCAGGATGATCACGAATATCAAAGAGGTATATTTAGATTGTGAGTATGCGGTTGGATTTCTGTCCCCAGCTATTTGTTCTTATGGTGGCCATCTACCAACCTGCTCAGTCTTCCAGTGCCCACATCCTGCTTATGTCTGGGATCAATGTCAGCAAGGAGAGCATTTTTCTGAAGATCACCACAGCTAGGTTTAGCACCTTGTTCTGCTAAGGAATGACTGTATGGAGGGACAGAGGGCTGGAGGGCTGGTGAAGGCAGGGAATACATCCTGCAGTTCCTCTGGCCAAGAGAGGCGCAGCTGCATCCCCTCTGAGGAGACATCTGCTATCCTCTAGAGAAAGCTCCCTGGGAAACCTCTGATCCAATTATTTATACTGAGCTCATCGGGACAGTGTTGGAGGGTATCAAGAGGTCACAGGATATTAGTTAAAGCATCACCACATTTTGGGGAGATTAATTTCGACATTATGCTTTCTAATGTGGAACACTTCTCATTTAATTGAGTTAATAAATTCAATCAAATGTTAACATTTGGTCTGCAAAATAAGGAATCAAATCTCAAAAGCATCTTGATAAATGACAAGAATCTTAAATAGGTGGCTTCGTAAATTATAGATGCATATATTTACAAACACATCCACATACACAGTGGTATGAACGTGCCCTTTAGTAAATGAAACACAGTACACCTGAAGCCTGAATTATCTCTTTGGTGGACCTTGGAGATATGATCTTGGACGATGCTGACTGACCACTATGTGGGCAATTTACGTACTTCTCATATAGCTGCACTAACTCTGTTTCACCTTGGGCTTATGTCAGGCCACTTCACAGTTTTGCAAAGGCTCGACACAAACCCCCAACCCATTTTTCTCCAGATGAGAGGATTTTGGTGTAACCTAAGGCTAAATATTTTGTTGATAGTGTTAGAGCTTACACTGGCAATAACTGTGAAGTTAGGAGTACTAAAATGTTTGCAGAACTGACAAGCACAGAGAGTTGGGTGTAAAACAGAAAATAAAATCCAAATCTTTCAAAACAGCACTAATGCTCCTTTGGTATAGAAAGGAGTTTTGCTCTATGTCTCCTCCTTTTTGACTGCTTGTCTGCTAATCCGGTGTTGCAGTAGAACTGTCCCTGAGGCTGAGATCTGAAACAGGACACAGATGACCCTTGAAGGCTAGCAGGAGCTTCTGGGGAACTGAGGATGTTTGGAAATCAGCTGGCTAGTTTTTAAAAAACCTGCCCTAAATATTTACAAAAACTGTGTAACATTTCACGCCTCTCCACTGTCCCTCTTTGTGGCCTTGATGAAAAACATCACAAGAAGTGCCCTGGTCCTGACTGGTTTCCAAATCTCATTAACTACAATGGGTTTGCAAGTGCTTCCGTACATACCGGCTGCACTACATCATCCCTTGCATTCCTGGGGCTGAAAGCTGCAGAAGGCAGCCAACGGGGAGGGGATAAAGAACACACTTTTTGAGACTCTCTTTTCCCAGCTTCTATTCTTTGCTCCAACCAAAGGAGTGAAATCGCAAAGCCATTACCTCATTTCTGAACAGTTTGGAAGGCAGCTCGCTTTGCTGTTTCGAACTCAGGGGGGATTTTTCAGTTGCATGCAAAAGTGGAAATTTTGTAACTGATTTTTGTTTGTTTGTTTGTTCTGTAAGACTCACACTTCATCACAAAGTGAACATGAAATGGTAGTGAGTTGGAAGTTGAAATGTGAGAGTTTGCTTGTTTCCTAGAAATTGATTACAGGCATATGTCTCCCCTGCAGCTTTTAAGATTTTAGTAATTTTTTGTCTAGAATTTAGATGATGCTTTCTCTTTTTTGCTTCTCTCACCTCTCTTTTTTTAAATACTACTGAGTTTGGTAAGAAAAAATCATCTTTGGGATTCTGTGAGGCTTTCTGATAAATCCGCTGCTTTAATTTGTTTTCTTCAAATTGCTTGGTACCAAATGTGCTGAAAAAATCAATGCTAAGAGGAGCATCCTATGGAGAAGCTTTAATTGTTCAAGTAAAATAACAAAGTCTCACCTAGACATAATCACAAATGGAGTAGTTTGTTTGCACATGTGTCTTGGGTCAGGGGCACCACCATGGGGTCGCTCCCCCCCCTCCCCCACCCGTCT
>NW_010103727.1:0-15841 GCF_000699245.1 Pterocles gutturalis | reverse complement strand
AGGATAAAAAAAAAAAAAAAGGGGGAATCTTGGGAGTTGGGGAAACAACAGATTTTAATAATACAACGACAGATTTTAATAATACAACATGAGAAAAAGGAGAATATAATAATAAGACAAGATATAGAATACAATGAAAACACATAAAATGGAAACCTCCTCACCACCAAGAGCTTCACAAAGACCCCCACCCCTCTCCCATCTAGCTTCCCCTTATATCCCAGGCATGACAGCATGGCATCGAATATCCCTTTGGCTATGCCCACCTCCCAGCTTCTGTGAAAAATTAACCCTATCCCAGCTGAACCCAGGACAACATGCTATCTAATTAATTTAATCTTTCTAATGAAAAATTTTTCCTTGAATGGAGAACCTCAAAATATCAGACAAGCCTCAGCACATATTGTTAAATCATAATTAAATCAACAGATATTCTAACATCAGATCTGGTGCTTGGAAATGGTCTGGACTTTGTATCCATTTTGTATGGGATACTCCTTTTGTGGGGATCCAGGCTGAGCAATCCAGCATCTTCTGCCTGCTGGTGCCGTTGCAAAGCAAAGGTCATTTTGTAATGCAAGGCAAAATGAAAGACTTCTTCATCAATTGTGTAGCTTTTCTTTTGGCTGAGAGATTATGGCAGCCCTGGCCCAAGTTCCACAGTGCAGAAGCTCCTGTGCCTTTGTAGATGTGGAGTGCTTGGGTGGTGCTGACCTCGTCCAATATACAGACCTCCATCCTTATTTTTAGTGCTTTGTAAGTTTCTTGGACTTATTGATCTTCCTAGTCTCTTGTCCAAGAAATTTGTGGCTCTCCATAGCTCAATGCCTGTGATTTGATTTGGAGAATGGCTCCCTCTTCTAGCCCATCCCTCTCTCCCATGAACTGAAAGATGCAATTACCCAATCCTTGTCTCTCAACAGATTATTATCTCTTTATGATTAGATGTTATCAAAAATACTTACAGAGCCTACTGAAATCTCCTGATGTGCTGTTATATCACATCTGTCCTTTTTCACTTTTTATGCCAGCTAATTAAATTGCTTCTCTATTGCACCTACATCATGCAATAAATTAAATGTTGTGTAATATGTACTTAATACTTTACTTCCTATCAGCAATATGGTATAGTTTGCCAGGCTCTTTCTGATTGTGCGTGTGAAATACAACATTATGTAGCTATTTTTATAAAAGATAGGATTCTACTGAGGTAAAAGGCTTTGTACAATGTCTGTGTATCCGTCTTCAAAACAGTCCTATGGTAGGACTTTAACAATACCGGCTGTAAAAATTGAGTGTTTACTCTAAAACTAGTAAAATGTCTTCTTAATAGGTGCATTTGAGCTGAGTTTATGTGGAGCATGCGATGTTGACTCCTTGAAGTTTAAGTAATAGCAGCAAGATAGACTGCTTCTTATATCATGGTTTTGAGCTGGCCTCTGTTTACGCTTACTGTTAAAGTAACTTGTACAGGGGGGTGACAGAATATCTGAATGGCAGCATTATATAAATGGTGCACACCAACACATAGGCCATTAGTAATGTATGAACCCTGCAATACTTTCTCTTCATTGTTTTTTAAAAGGACCTTTGCTCTAACCCTTATAAATAACGCCAGCAAAGACACATATTATTTTTTGCAATACACTTCTCACCTTTTCTCACTTCCAGTGCTAAACTCTTGCTACCCCAGCTAGCAAAGTGTAGGAACAAGCTGTATATGAAGGGAGACGTTAGCAGTATAAAACTATAAACAGTGCAGATTAGTGTACTTCTAATAGCTAAAACTAATGTACTATTTTTAATTTAACAGTGAGAAAGGTGTCCCAGGATACCACAGTGCAGGAACACAAGGGTAAGCCTTTTAGTTGTAACCAAATGTTGTATAATTTTAGCTATCATTACTGAATATAACTCTTCCTACAGCATCTTTTCCTTTGAGTCGTGACTGACCTTCAAGACGCACCCTTTCTGCCACAAAAACCATTTTGTATCTCTGTGATTGTGTGTGTGTGTCCATTCTGCTCAGTTCCTCCTCGCAGTGAAAAACAATCACTCAGGTTTTCCTTGGCTTTGTTTGAGAATCCCAATTTGATCGAAAGAGATTAAATAAATCAACAAGTGATAATATGAAGCCATTAATACAACTTTTCTGCTCAAGTGGTTTGGCAGCCTTTATCTGCTGGCTTAAATTTAAACAAGTACAGACTTCCAAACTAATTACAGCGTAGAGCATTATAGGCTTTATGAAATTTGGCAACTATCAGTTAAAAAAAGGAGAAGGAAAGGAAGGAAGAAAAGTTCATAACTATCCATTATGGAAATGTCCTGAAAGTTCCTCAGAACAGAAATAATATACTACTGGTAAAGCTCTTCAGCAGCTCTGAGCATCTTGACTTCTAATTTGTACATTTTATTAATTTTTCATGCTTCATAAGCAAGTGTATGGAAAATGCAGTGCAGATCTTATGCCTTCAAAATGTCTTCCATACTATTTAATTTACAGCATCAATGCCTTAATTATATCAACTAATACAGAGCCTGTAAATAAGTTGACAGTTGTGTAGTGAAAACTCTGCTGGAGTTTCCATCCTTTGCCAGACAGAGAGAGCTCTAGTCCTTATTGCTGCAGACAGATCACAACAGGGAAAACCATGGGGATGACTAAGGGGTGGCAGAGTCTTTATGGACTGGGAGAAGTGAAGGTGGCACCCGCACATCCCAGTGCTTCTGCAGAGGAACCCACAGCTGGGGTTGCCAGGACTTGGGGATAGGTGATGGCTGTGGAGCAGCAAGAACTGGCTCCACAGGAGTGCTACTGGGGCATGTCTCCTCCCAGTTGGGAACATGGGTTTAGTTTGTCAGCTAAACAGTCAAAAGGCCAAATGCCACAAACACAAGGAGGCTCTGACCTCTTTCAGATCAGAGGAGGGGCACATCAGAGTTGTCAGTTATGCTGATTAAAGTCCAAGAGCAGTAGCTGCAGTAAGGGCAAAAATGTGCTTTTTTAGTGTAACAGTGACGACTGCACAGTTCAGACATCATGAGTAAGACCTACCCAGAATCATGAGTTTTCCTTCAGAATATGATTTAATATCATTATTATACGGATTTCTTATCCTGTAGGGCTGTAATACTTAAGGGGCTGGTAAGGTTTCCTGAACTGAAAGAGGAGATTTAGTTGTAAAATATGGCTACAGGAGCAAAGGTTTAAGAAAAAACCTAAGTGATGCTAGAGTGGGCAATGCATTGTGGGGTGACATGCTTCCAGGCTGAGGAGCTGTAGGAGACCTACGGAGTTCCTGTTCCCAAGAAGCATATTATTAGTGGTTGGTATTGTGTCCATACATTCTGCTCAGGAGGATCTCCAACCATAAGATCCTTGTGAACTTTTTCTGTCCTTAGGATAACTTTAGTAGATGAACATTCCCTAGAAAACATGCTAAGAAAGTAGTCTCATTTATAGTACTAGCAATGTAATTCCAGCTCTGCATTGGTGTTTCTTTCCTGATAAAGCAAAAGGATCATACATAGGGAAGGGAGAGCAGATTCATCTTTTTAAGTAAGACCAGGCTTCTTCTGCTGAATGAGGTGACAACTACCACCACCTGCAACAGTAATTTTTTTTGGTAATTTACCTACCTGCATGCCTTAAGAACCCATGTGTAAAGCAATTTGTTTTAGTGAGTGTCATTAAATTATATTGCACTAGACTTGTAAGTAAGCAAACTTGGTCGGGCCAGTTGTGAGACAATGGTTGGTGTGGAGGAGGCCACATTTGTGACTGTCGTTGCAATGCACCAAGATAACTAGGAGCCCAGCTACTCTCTGAAAAATATAGAGCAACTTCAAGGTTCAGCTTTAAGCTGCTTTTTTTTATTCCAGTTTGGGCTATGTGCTGGCTAGGCACTATGTAAATGCCATGTGTTTCTCCTACACTGTTTCTCGTCACTGGTTTCGCCAGAAGTGATGGGTGGGAGTCAACAGGATGACAGCTATTTCAGGGAAAAAATGGACTGGCATGAGTCAGAGTCTGCCCCACAGACTGTCCATCACTATCAGTCTGTACTGAGTCAAAAATTGCCCAGCACCGTTTGAAGCTATCTAGTCCTCTGTTCTGTTCTCTCTTAATCACCAAACTCCTAGGCATTAGACTCATTTTTTTTTTCCCTGTGATTAATTAAGTGATCATCTTCTTTAAAGATTTATTTCCTTTTCTGAAAAAAATAAAAAATTGATGGCATTTTTAAAATGAAACTTTAAGATTTGATCAATGTCCACAAATGCTATAAGAATACCGTAGGCCAAGCAACAATTTTTAAATCTATCTTTTTTTCCTACATCCATCTCATTCCCCTATGGAGGAAGTCCACAGATAAAAACTAAAATCCAGGCTGAGGTGAATATAAAAACAAGCCATGCTTTAAAAAAGACACCTGTAATCTATGATCAGCACTGTAACTGATTCAACACAGACACTCCAGTACTTCTCCTTGGGGCAAAGTGCCTTGAATTCTTGCTGTGATGTATATACATGCACGCAGACACACACATGTACATGCATAAATATATACATGCCTACAGACACATATACCTATAGACACACGTAGACATTAAGTTTACTAAGTGTCACTAAAAAGCCACTACAGTTAAGTAATGTGGTTTGTGGTTGAGTAGTATAACGTTTATCTGGCTAGATTTAATCTGGCTAATTAAGGTTAATTCAAGTCAAGGGAGGTTTGCCTATATTTCAGTGTGGTGCATACTCCAGCATGTTCTATAGGAAACCACAAACCTTAAGTGTGATCTTATGTTGCTAGTTTATAATGAAGTGTGCTTCACCGTGTCTTGAATACTACTGCAACATGTGCAAAATAAATTGAAGGTAATATGAGTAAAAGTATCCACGTGGCTTTGTATCTGCAGTGCTATTCTATATATTCTGATATGATCCATGAGGGTAATTTGAGGCAGAGTGGATCTAGATTCTTATAAAATGCCATATATTTGTTAAAAGATATTTGCCAGATATTTGTTAAAAGAACACAGATGTGTTCTTTTAGTGCTGAGGTTTACATTAAATAACATTAAAATCCTCCAAAAGCATAGACAGTGTCTAGATCCATTACGTCGTCCATGTTCAATGAAGACTACTCATGAATCTCCTGCTCTGCTTAGTCAACAATTCTCCTTCTGATCTGCCTTACACTCTGCATTTCATACTGACAGCAGAGTGCTGCTGAGGTATAATAGATAGATTTGCCAGATCTATCTAGACTCAAAACTTTTCCCAGAGTGTCCAAGCCATAATTGTCTGAAACATCAAATATGAGTGTGATGCGGGTGGATCTCCTTTCTTTGCCATGCCAGCATGGAGTCTTTCTACTGGCCTGTTTGTAGGGAAGATGGCAATTGATTGTGTCAGGGGATGTGCCAGATAGTTTTCTCCTCCTGAAAAAACAGTGTCCTGTCCTGCCTCATGAAAGCTGTATCCAAATTCTTCAGTTCTAGATGGTCCAAGTTATAATCTTAGCTTGACACATGACAGACACTCTGAAACACAGATTGCTGGAGCCAAACATAGACATCTGGGGTTCTGAAAAAAAGGAGAGAGAAGTAGACATGTGCTAGTGGCTTTAAGACAAATGCTAATAAAGGAAACAGAAACGTGATGATTGCCTCTCCTGGAGGATTGCAGGAATGAAGCCCAAGCCTCAAAAAAGGTGCAAAAGTTTGAGAGAGAGGATGAAATAGATGATATGTGCCATGACAGAATTTTTAGCAAATCTAAAATTTGACAGAGCTCAAACACTCATAAGGCAGCATTCAGCTTCCTCTCAGTTTACACTGTAGATTGTAACATTCCTTGTTTTGTGACAGGAATTGGGTCGTTTCACATGGCTTACCGCAAACTCAGGGAGGCCAAGGGTGAGACATTTTATGGCATAGAGTCCTGTTATGCAGGGAAGGTGAGTGATGGCCAAATAGTGGCCATCCAGTGTCTCCAGTGACAGTTGGAGAAAGTCACAGTGACCGGAAGGGTTTGCTTGCAACCTACTGCCAGGGTTGCATTTTTGATTTAGCTAGGACAGGACGTTAAGAGGTCCGTGTGCTTGGAAAGGAACTATGTGCAATGTAGAAGTTCCCTCCATTGTTTCCTGAAGATCGACATGGACTGCTGCATAGACTTAGTCTGATTTCTCAAACATGTTTTGATGTATTCTGTATGATGTAGATTAGCATTGGTTAAACAGCATACATTTGGAATGAATGAAGAAAATTCCACGTATAAAACTTCATATCTGTAACATCTTCATGCAGTAGAGAGGATGACCTAAATTTGGAAGCCAACTGAATAATATTAATCTCCTGAAAACATACCCAGGCCCATAAATTACACTCAGTTTCTGTTAACTTCACCAAAAGTAAAGCTGAGGATTGGCTTCATTTTAAAAAAAATATATCGGCTATCATTTCAGATTGCCTAATGATGCAGAGCTGGTGGCTACAGGCTTCACAGCTCTTAATCTACTGCAGGAATAAGGGCAGAAGAACAGGAAGCAAACAAAGATACAGGAGAAAAGAGAGGGAGAGGTGAAGGGATTGGGCAAGAGAGAAAAGCATGCGAGAATGGGGATATTTCATGTTGGGGAGACCGTGAACTGGGAAGAGAAAGGAGAAAGAGAAAAGCACAAGCACAGATGATGAAAGAAAAAGCTGTAGGAAAATGGACGAACTGTAGTGAAGACAAGAGAAAGAAATGACTGAAGAAAACCCACCCAGGGACTCTTGCCAGTCATGGACAACACAAAGCACTGACCCAAGGGGAAATGATTCTGAATCCAACTGGGAGACAGTCAGAACTGTGGGGCTCTGCATGGGATTTCTGGGAAGGGACCTTGCTGATTTTCCTGAAAAGTGGGTCACCATGGGTTTTAAATGTGGAAGAGCATATATGAAAAGGCACTTTTGATCCCTGTCAGAAGACAAAATTGGAAGAGGACTTGAAATGTACCATTCTGTATAAGGTGTCAGATAGCAGACAGACAGTGAACAATTAAGACTGCACAAGGCTCTCCATCAGCAGCGTACAATGGGAATAGGATTTTCTTTTTCCCCGGATGTCAGCCCAGCCACTCAGGCGAGACGAAGAGAATTTCTTCCACTTAAGAAATCCTTTGTTTGGGAAAGAGCTGTTCAGGCCTCTGTTCTCTCCCCGGCCAAATTGTATGAAGTTTTCATGGAGAAGACTTCACTTTCTGAGGGGCATTGGTAACCAAACAGCTTCTGGACAAAGTGCAAAGTGCAGCGACTCCAGAGTATCCTCGGAGTCTGAGAAGAAGACTAAAGAATGAATGGAAACATTTTCAAGTGCAAAAAGGTTGATATTTATTCTTACAAAATTTGCCATAGTGATTTTTGTTCTGTGAACCTTGCAAGAGCAGAATTCACATTTGTTTTCTGAAGAGTGGATGCTCGGTCCTGTTTGCATTTTTGTTGAACTGTGTTGACTGTATTCTCAACACAAGAAAACTGCATGTAAATCTGTATAAAACTTGCCTAGGTCCTTGTGGAAGTGTAGATCATTCCCATGAAAACTATTTAACTAGACTATGAATAGCCAGCATCTATGCTAGTTTAGTTACATATTTTCTTTTCTCCTGCTGTGCAATATGGCATATTAAAAAAATGCAGCGGAGCTGTTCAACAAAGACATCCCCACTACCAGCATTTATTTAGCCTTTGCTCACTGAGATTAAAACTGCTGGATTCAGCAGAAATTACTTGTCTGTCTGATTTTTTTCTCTTGTGCTATGAATACATTTGTGCACATACATGCAAAAATGCTGGAAGGTACATGCACACACATGCATAGGTGCATGTGCACACACACACATACAGAGATGGAAACCTGGAAAGAGGTTTTATCGTCCAACTAATTGTACCAATTTAGTAAACTCTGTGGATTTTACTACCCTGATGATGCTATAGCAAAGATACCAGGTTATCAATTGACACATTTATGTATAAAACATTTAAAGACTCATAAAATTATTAGAACAAATGTATGACTTCCCAGCTTGTGTACCTTACTTGAAATTTCTTCTTCCTCAGGGTAAAAGAAATCCTGGATATAGTTTGGATTACAGAGGTACTGCAATCAACTATCTTTCCATTTCACATTTATTTCACTGTGGCTGTGCATAGTGTCACTGTTTACACGTAGTGCCCTGTTTCCTCTTGCAGACCAGACTAGAAGTCTCACAACTGGAAAGAAGCCTGTCTGTCCCATCATTTCAAGAAACCATGTAACTAGAATGCACATTCAGGTCTTTGTATTGTAGTCTAAATGCAGAAATGTTTAGGAGTCCATTCTGACAGCAGTATCTCCCTTATTGGATTACTGATTACTGGTAACACACATTACACAAATCTGCATCTTAGGATCGCTTGGAAATTTCACCTGTTGCATACAGTAGCTATTCACTTGTTAATAGGTATTTCTCACCAGGATCTCGTTACATCTGTGACCCGTTTTCTGCCCTCACTTCCAGTTAATTTTCAAGTGTAGTGTTATACGCTGGTTCAAATTTGTGTGCTTTTAAATGGTTTGGTTCCTTGATACCCAAAGAAAACACCCTTCCCTTCATGTGTGACCAGGAGGCTGAGATCAGCAGAAGGGGATGAAAACTGTAACTTGCTTCCCAAGCTGTCCCATCAGAATGTGGGCTGGCTGGTTGACAGGTCATAGAGTAAAGCTTGGCTTTTCTTCGAGGGGAAAAGAAAGAATGGGCTGTATTGATTGATAAGGGGGCTATGAATGCTTGGTGGGTGGAAGTTATTTTAGTTTTTTGGATACTATCTCTAATTTAAAACTTCATTTTTGAGTGTGTATTCAAGCATCACATGGCTGTATTCATAAATGCATCAAGTGGATTTCAGAAAAAGTTAGTAATTAAGTAATTAGCTACAGAACTTGTATCTGCAAATGCTTTTTGCTGCACATATTTGGCATTCTTTTGCTGGCACTCTGTGCTTTGCAGTCTGGATGTCTTTACACACTCTGAAACTGCCTCTTTCTAATCCTTCCTTATTTTCATCAATTTAATACACGTAAAGTTGTGTGTTACAACAGGGAAAACCCCTCAAGTTCTGCATTAGCTTATTTTTTCAAAACCAGAGTACTGTCCCTGTTGCTTCTTACTACAAAAGCTAAAAAGTACACATAGCACAAGACCAAAAGTCCAGGTTCAAGTAGAGTACATACTGTCATAATTTTTCTTTGACAATTAGGAATAAATGCTGGATGCAAAAAAAAAAAAAATCTAAAAAAGAAAAAGAAAAGCCAGAAAAGAATATCAAGTGTTTTGTATTCTCTCAGTTATCTGCTGCTACATTTGTACTGCATATTTACTAAAGCCAGAGCTGCACTACCCAGTGCTTCTCATTTTAAAACAATCATTTATGGGTGTTAAAGTATGCCTGTGAAAGCAGAAGTGTACTATGTCAATCAAAGCTAATCACTGGTACAGGCAAAGTGCTTTTGTTGGCCTCCATGCTCTAAGCCGCGCTTCCACATCTGTGTTTGAAGAGATTAGAGAGGTGCTTCATACAAGAACTGTATTAGTTAAAGCTGATCGACAGTATTTGGAATAAATCATGAAAAAGTTGAGTGCCAGAAGGAAAGGCATGGCAAGCGAGTTTGAAACGGACTAGGGCTAAATCCGGCTCCTTCCCATCCTTCCCACCCTTCTCTCCCCTAGACACACACATATAAACATTTACACACTTGTTCTTCTGAGAGCAATGCTGGTTATCTTCCTTCAGCCTCCTTGCCGCTAGCATGCCGCTGCACAGCCAAATGTACTTGAGCTTGTTTTTACTGAGATACATACTGTTTATTGGCTGAGGCATTGATATTGTATTTGATGTGTTTATATCAGTCAGGACTGGCAAGGGATGGGGAAACGGGTGTTAAAGGAGAAGAAGAGCTCTTGCAAACTGCTGTGGTTCGGAGTTCTGCGGCTCCCCCCACCTCCATTTCCAGCAGCACTCTCCTCATGAATGCCATACACTTTCAAATAAATTATGAGTGACAAGTATTTGAACCAATAAAGAGGGCACCATATTTTATATGCAGTAAATTTAATTCCAGATTGTGTTTCACCTCAGCAGTGTGACATGTTTATTGCTGCTGAAAGATGAAAGCACCAGGAGTTAGAGACAAGCGTCAGCAGTTCTAGTGGGCACCAGCAAAATGAAGATTTGACAGACTGGTGGCTGAACCCATGAAATGAAATGCCAGATCAAATTTTACCCAAAAGGGGTCAGATGTACTGTCATGCCCCTAGACTCTCAATACCAACTGAATAAATGACTTTGGTTCAACAAGCTGCCGCAGAAGGTGGTGTGCGATCCATAATTCACTGCTAGAGGGCTTTGATGCCGTGCAAAATGCACCAATGATTGGTAGTGCCAGAGCTGGCTTTAAGGATATAATGTGATGAAGTAACTCTGTTGACGCTAGGCGCTTTTGAAAAGTACAATTAACCAACTTCCAAAATTTGTTCTTTGGTTTGCCTTTGTCAACTTTGTCCCACAGTTGGACCTGCAACTGCCTACATTGACAGCGAAAATCAAGCAATAAGGTGCAAACTTGCTCAATAATATATGCATATGTTTAAGAGATTTCTTTCTGTTGGGTTTGCCCAGATCTGAGGAAAATTCTTCAGACAACAAACTACAATATGATATTTGGGCAGCATCACTTTGGAGACTGAAAACAATAAAGAGAAGCATCGTGCTTGTGCATTCCAAGCCAAGCTTTGCCACCTTTCGTCATGTGTAGCAGCACTTATTCATGTGAGTTGTCCCTCTGGGAATTCTTAGAAACTATTTGTTTGAGGATTACTTAACATAAGTAATGCTGGCAGAATTGGATTTGGTATTTGCATGCAACAAATTATGTTAGGGGCAACTTGTATGCAGATTTAATTGCACAATGCAGGAAAGACATTTAGAGAATCTTTTGGCTTTTGTGAGACATGCTTACTACAGACCTTCTGGTCAGCACAAAAATTTCTAATGACTGTTTAAAAAGTTTCAGATCAAATACCACTCATTGTCAATGGCCACAAATGCTAAAAAAATCTCTGTCAGTGCTGATATTGGCAACAATGCCTCCAAGATTCAGATAACAGCAGACCATCAAACTTGCAGGTCAGCAAAGTAAACTCTCTGCTTCTTAAATCCATCCTGTATCTGCTGGGCAGACAAGCCATCTTTCAGGCTGCTGCTGCTTCAAAGTAGTTATAATGTTTTTGTATTCACATAACAGCGGATGGCTGTTCCAGATGTTTGCCTCATTCCTGGTTATAAATCCTCTAGTTTCCAGACTCAGGCTAGTCATGGGCAGTTGACACCTATTTGTTCTTGTGTCAGTCTTTTCAAAATAGCTTTAAACCTGTGTAAACACTCTCCCAGGTATTTTCCAGCCTGATGCTTATATAGCCAGTCACCTAGCTTTGTTTTGCTAAACTTAAGTGAGATCTTAGGTTTCCTTCTAATATGACAGACCCTGGGGTCCCTGGTCATCATAGTATTTTCCTGTTACTAGATCTCTATATTCCATGTAAGGAATATAACATTATATAAAGGCATCCATATGTTTGAACCTCTGTCAGAAAGATGTTTGCCCATCATCCTCGTTTGTCCCTTGCCCTTTTCATGGCAACCCCATGCAGCACCTTGTACACAGAGTACAGGTGCCACCAGCACTTGGGCAGGGCAACATCTCTGACATCTGGAACAACCTCTTTCTAGTTTCTGACTGTCTGAACTCCCACGTCTGATGTTTGTTCTACTTGTATAAAGTGACTGACTGCCTTTTCTGTGGGTTTCCTGGGGTGGTGCTGGGTGCTCATTCTAGGTATTCCTCACTGCTGCTCCCGCGCACCCACACAAAAGACTCTGGGGAAGAGACTGGTAGTGTTTTAGTTGGCCCAGACACTTACATGAGTGGAAGTGATGAGGCCTAGAGGAACCCATGAGGCTCCAGGCCACTCATACATGGCTGGGCCTCAGCAGAAGGTTGGCAACCCTAAGGAGCCAAGCACCAAGTGAAGAACTTGGCACTAACGCTGCTAAGTCTGATTACCTTCCAAGCCCATTTCTCAAACCTATAAAAGCAGAGGGTTTAAATGGGATGTCTGAAAAAGAAAGAAGGAAGTGTGGTTCCCCATCACTCTAATGAGGGCCCTTGCTACATGTTCTGCACTTAGGTCTGACTCGGTCTGCAAGTCACTTAGCGGTTGCTCAAGACTGCCTTCATCATCAGGTTGCCTGGACTCCTTGGCCTGTTTGTCACTTTCTAACTAGCATGGATGTGCAAATCTCTGCGTGGGTCCTGCAGGATGAGGTGCAGTGGTACGTCACATTGTCACCAGAAGGCAGGCTGAAATCCTTGAGTTGATAGTACAGAGCTGAAGACAGGATTAGCAGGAAGATGTTTGTGTAAACAAGGCAACATGCTACAAAGAACATCAGGCAATGTGGCCTCTGTTTGAGGAAGGTGTTTTCTTGCACATTTTGCAGATCAGGTTAACCATAACTTCTGCTTGTCTTGGAAGTCCTTTTAAATGACCCCAGTGGTTGAATCTTAAAGAGTTATCATTTTGAATAAACAATACAGGTTTTATTAGTTTAGAGTTTGTTAAGCCATGTTTTATTTTAATCCATCTGTAATAAAGTTAATGAACTACAATAATTGCTACAATAAAATCCCATGCAGTGCATTGCACAGAGTACAAACACTACCAGCCCTTGGGCAGTGCTAAGAATACACAAAGATTCCACAAAGCACTTTAGCATCTTTCCTCCAAGAAAATTAAACAAAAAATAGAATTTATTCAGAAATTTAACATATGACATTGCATCAGGCATACCTGTTATTCATGCTAAAAACTTTGTGACCACAAGTCAGCAATTCCTGTGCTGAGCAAGTGCCAGGCCTAGGAAACAGTCATCTAGAGCCATGTTCTATTGCATGCTTCGTATGTATATACATACACACATCCACATATATATGTGTATTTAGATGCATCAACTAGTGCATACATAATTTATTTGAATTAGCTTATTTAGCTTTGTCTTAAATTTAAATGACATTGTTCACACCCTGTCCTATAGGAACTCATGCAGGTAGCAAGCATGTGTTTGCACTGAGCTAGTGTCTTCTCATCTCCGACTTTTACGATTTTATTGTTTTCAATATAGAGGTATTGCAGAAGCAATACTTCATTGAATGTCACCCAAAATCTCTTAAATTAAAAGCCTGAGAAAAAAAGCCAAATATTGATCCAACTCCTTATGCAACACTGTATTACAGCTTTTTTTTTTTTTTTTCTCCCCCGTTTGTAAAGGTAGGGCATCATTGAAGCTTTTCTGCAGAAAATCTAAAGGTTTTACTCTGAAGGACTTTCTGTAGCAGAATTCCCAATAAGAACAGCAAGAATAGGCATAAAAAAATATATTAATACAGACAAGCTTTGTGTTTTGCTTTGGCATCAATAAAACATTTTTTTTCCCTGTAGTATCAGAGCAAGTATTATTATCAGCAAAAGAAGAAAAATTTATTTTTTTATAAAAGGAGGATAGAGCAAAGGACAATTCATATGCACAGGGGTTTTTATTTGTATTTGTATTTTTATTTATTTTATTTTTATTTATGACTAGTTGTTTCTACATAATTAAATCCTTTATGTCTTTCTATAGCTTGTTTATATTTGTTTTTGATTTAAAAAAATATCATAAATAATTTGATTTGATCTTGAGATGTACCCAGAAAATGGAAATCCTTTTATCTAAGTAAAGCAAGTTGGAAATCTTTTACATTTTTTCTTACAATAACTTTGAAACTTACTTTTATTCATGTTGTGTGAAAAATCTATTGAAAACAAATTAATTCTGTTGTTCTAATTCTTTTCAACCATTCCTTAAGTTGATTAAGGCTATCCTCTGAAGTCCTGCAGATGACCAGATCTTGCTACTTTATTCGAATAAATATTTTCTTTGAACTCTCTTGGGGTTTCATGTAATTAATAAAACTTTTAAATTTAGCTTTTACTCATTCTATTTCAAACAACTCTAAAGGATAGAAATGTTTTTTTTTTATGAATATGACTCGATTTTGCTTATGACCTGTTTTAGTAATAAATGATAATTTCTTAACTAGTTGCTAATCAATACAACATATCTAAGCATTTAATTGTAAGCCTGTTCATAGATCCAATAATGTCAACAAGACTATCTATATCTTTTAAAATATGTAATTGGTTGCAGAATTGAACTCTTAACACTTTTCATAGTCTGGATCAGTTCACTGTAGGGATTAACAGGGTATTTTGCTCTGCCCGACTAAGAATAAGCTGAAATAGGTTTGGCCCCACATGATCTTGCTGAATAGTTCAGACTGTGTAAAGTTTATGTTATTTTAATATACATCAACCTTTTGGAAGGGAAAAGTATTGAAGTCAAGCATGAAGAAAATGAATTCAGTGTCTAGCTCAGGCAGAGTTTCTTTGTCAATTTGGGTAAATCCCTTGATTTTTCAGTGCGTCAGTTGTCCATCCATAAACTGAGGAATTAATATTAGCTCCTTTATCTGCCTTGTCTGTTCATACAGAAGACCCCTTGGAGCAAGGATTGTCTCTTGCTGTATGTACTGCATTATTGAAGTGACATTGCATCCCTTCCCTTCATTTCTCTTTATGTTCATCTGAGTTAGCCTTTAAGGTTCTAAAAGTATGCACTATATTATTAACTTTTGTAAGGTGCTATGTAAATGAGTAATGGCAAAAATAAAAGCAAGTAATAAATCATATTTAGCTATGAAAGTACTTTATGACTGCAATTGATGGTAATTTCAGCATTTCCCCAGACCCCTTCCGTAAAATTATCTCAATTTAAATCTTCTGACAAACATCCTTTCTTAATTCTAAACTCTATTTCAGATAATTTTTGTCCAATAACCTTAGCTAACGAAAGTACTTTGATCAGAGTACTTCTTTTTTAAAACCTTTTGAATTGTACTCATCCTTTTTTGTGTACCAGATCCTCAGCTTGGGTAAATCAAAATTTCAAAGTGTAAAGTGTCGGAGTGTAAAGTGTCAAAATGTAATGCTCTGAAGAGTGATATTGACCTTCAGGTACTGATTTATGCTGACTCAGATCTCTTGTCTTCCTTTACACCATGGAAAGATCTTGGACCAGTTCCTCTCAGTATATACCACACAAAACTTAACATTAGAGCATATCACACCACTGTCTTTCCTCCAGTTTCAAAAGGGTTTATCTTCTCAAAAATCCTCTCAGGTATTTGTCCTTCTAAATTTTGTTTAGACTTTTAGAAGTTTCAGGTTAATTTGAACATTTACTTTTTTTACCTAAGCAATGAGCATTCTGAGTGAAGGAACACTCCCGTCAAAAAGTTTGCCTATAATCTGATTCTAAACCAAAATCTCTAATTTAGCCTAAATGTAGCAGAAGAGAATGCATCAAAACTTTGTGCCTGTTGACTTCTAGATGGTAAAGAATGTGCAGGTATCATGCAGTGATGAAGATAAATAATTTTGAATATTCCTTCTAAGATAACACACAACCATTATCTTACCTGTTTCCATTACTTCTGAATGGCTTTACAAGATTATAAAATATTAAGTTTCTCTGTATCAAGATGTGATGGGTTTGCCCTTGGCTGGGGGCCAACCCACACACTCGTTCACCCAATTCCCCCCTACCCTCCCACCCAAGGTTAGGGGGAATAATTAAAGGGGTAAAGGGA
>NW_010103726.1:0-105301 GCF_000699245.1 Pterocles gutturalis | reverse complement strand
AAACTAAGTAAATAAAGAGAGTGGGTAATAAGCAAATGTCTAGCCTGATGGTTTGAAATACTGTGTGCACTTTCCACACGTGAACTGGGTGCCGGGTACATCTTAAAAGATGATCATTGTACAAGATTGCACTAGGAGTGCCACAACAAATAGATTTAAATGGTTTGAAAGAAGGCAATATCTGAAAATAGACTAATAGTCATTTTAACTTAAATGGCTTATCTCTTCAATGACCATTGCCTAGTAAGAAGCTGTTTAAGCTAATTTGTTCTTTTTTAGCATTCTTGTCCCTTTCATTGATAGGGCAGATTGTCTGAGCTGGGAAAATTCTATTTTCTCTCTGTCTGTAACAGGCATAGGGGAATTCCTGTAGATTGTTTTAAAGCAAAAAAATCTGATACTTACTTATGCTTGATTTAACATCTTTTTTCCTTGGTATTTGAAATGGTTTTTTAAACTAAAATCTCGGCGAAAGTGTATTTTACCTAATGATTGACACAGAATTACCAGTATTATGTGATAGAGGATTGTATAAAAATTGGTGGTTGTAGAGAAGAACTTGTTCAGATTAAGTGCATTTGCAAGTGTGATTTTTCATCTTAAGAGGCTGCAGAAAATTTCAAAATTCAGTTCCTCTTAAGTAAAATAAAATTTGAAAATGCTTCCATTAAAATTAATTAGAAAATTATTCTTTGTCTTCCTACAGCTGGCCTCAGGGTGTTTTTAAGATTTTAAATTAAGTTCTAAATATAAGTCAATTCTGTAACTTTTAATCAATGTCAGTTTAATACATCCTCATAGAGCTTTACTGAAAAACGTGTTATAAAAACATAGACCAAATAACACTCCACCCCAGCTAGTTCTGTTTACGAGGTATTTATTTATGGTAATGCAAATGGACTTTCAATATTTCACAACTCAGGACTCAGCAGAATTCAGTGGCAGGCACACACTTGGAGTATGGGAGCTAATCAGTGAACTGACAGTGTGTTCTGTTCTCAGGCAAAGATATCCCTAAATGAGCGGGAGCTGTTACAGTAGTGAGCTCTCTGTGTTTTGCAGTCGGTGTCACTTACTGATACTCTGTGCCTTATGATCCCAGAGTGCTTCCTTGATGATGTTCTTCTGAAAGTTGTTGTGGTTTCGTTTGGAGGTTTTTTTGCCTATTTTGTAGAGGGGCAAATGAAGCCATAGAAAAGCCTAATAGATTTGCCCATTGTCATAAAGGGCTTAAAGGGAAACCAGGAGTAGGATGTGGAAAAGAGATTCTTGTGTGCCTCTGAGAGGGCTGTCTCTGGACTGTTATAGCGGTGATGCTAGCTAACTTAGTCACCATACTGACTTCTCTTTGGCTGCCACAGACAGAACTTCTGAAGCTCTGATAGCAGTGTAAATATAAAAATACTTCTTAAAAATACTAGTTTACATATGCCGCTTTGTGCCTATATGGTGCTCTCCATGCGATGTTTTCAATGGCATGGGCAACACTTGTTGTGGAACCTGCCCAGCATGACTACAGGATTTATGAACCTTCCAAAGCTGAATAAAAGATAACTGAACTCCAAAGTGAAGGAGCTCAGGTACAATCAGAAAGAAAGGAGCAGGTTCAAGTGGCTTTGGTCATCGGCCTTTGTGGAGCAGTGGCCCTCACTGCTTCCCAGTATTCCTGAAGTTAGGTAGGATGAATCTGGGCCTTCATTTCTCTATCAGTAGGTCCTCTGGACAGAGGATATGAGGCAAGTGTAGATCACTTTGAGGCACTTGGGCTCCATATCAGTGCCTCCTTATTATACAGCACTGTAATAGTACTACATAATAAATCCTCACTGTTGTACAGTGCTGTATGAATACCATGATAATATTCACAATGTAAAAAGATATTGTAGCATTAAAAGTTTGACATTTTTTTCAAAGGAGTTGGAAACAACATCCGGTGGAAGTAGGTGTGGAACCTTAATTTCTAACTTTCTTGCAGCTTTCTTTAAAGATAACATACAAATTGAAGAGAACTTGAATTAGCTATTTGCATTTGAAGATCTATGAGATTTAAAACACATTTGCATTTTTTGCCCAGTATAAACATGGTGCTTTAAACTGTTTTTTAGCTTAGTGACTTGTTCAAGGTCACATACTAATTGCTGGCAGAGCTAAATAAAGGATCTAGGAGTATTTGCTCTAACCAATATATCATACTCATTACCAGTTATTTTTCTACTGACTGGCCGATGGCTCTGGGACACTGTGTTTGGCTGACTGAGTTATTACTTTTAGGTTTGCAGAAATTCATAAGTGTTGAACACTTCAACAAATAACTACCAATCTAGAGAAATTGATGGAAAAGTACCCTTAACCTGCCCTTTCTTTATATAGAATATCAGATTTATTGCCGGTTTCGTGATGATCTTGGTCAAGCTTAATTTTTCTAGTAGAAAAAACCTATGACTTCATGATAGATTCCGAGTCTTTGGGAGTTAGGCTAGTGCAACATAGTCCTTCTAGTGCAGAATTTTTTTTTTTTTAAGAGTTTTGAGTAATGACCTGTGATTTATTGGCATACTTTATGAAAAAAACTATTTAGCTGTCTCTTTACAGGGAACATGCTGTGTGGAATGTGAAATTTTGTTTAGTTGATCTGACTTGGACATGATAGTTTTATTAGAAATCTGCTGGTGTTAGTGATCTTTTTTTCTAGCTCTTTGAAGGTACTTCTCAGACAAGGAAGTTCTCTAATGTTATGTGAATATAAGGGGAATAATATTTTTGTAAATGTCTCTCTGTTAATAAAAAATAAAGTTGTATTTTTTCTAGCTAATCTGAATCTAAACTATAATGACTCAAATTATTTTTGATCCTAACACAGTTAGGCAGCCAAAACTCCTGGGACTGAGCAGAGCTTTGAAACAGACTTGATGCGTATTATTTCTATGCTAATGTCTTTGTTAAATGAGAAGCAGCACCTATGGAAACAAGGAGCAGTTCAGAGGCAATGAAGAGAAAGAGACTGTCTTCTTTATGCTTCCTTCCTGTCTTTCTAATTACTAAATTCAGTTTCTGTAGAAACTGTGATTTAAATTCAAGTGCTTGTAGAAACTGGCAACTAAATTACATGACATCAATGCTGTTCAGGCTTTTGTGTCGCAGAATTGTCTCTTTGTATATTTTTCCCTGTTGAATTCCTCAGTCTGGGGTATTCTGTCTAGCTAAACAGTACCTTGAGATACTCAGTATGAGGAGCAGTATTGGAAGGTTAAGACACGGTTTGCCCTGAAATTGGAGAGAGTAATAAAAACTGTAGAACATACTTCTAGTAGCTACAGGAGGGAAAAATCTACCTTTATCCTGAAGATATGCTTTATGCGCTGAAAATAAGCTTTCCTATTGGCTCTCCAGCCATTAATGGAATTGAAAAGGAACGTTCTTCCTTTCACTGTTGGGGAAATTCAGTAAGGGCTGAAGTGGGCAGAACTAGAATCGTGAAAAGAGATTTGCTTTTGTTCTTCTCTGCTGGGTATGGCTGTCACAATATGATTATCTTCTGTTTCTTTGTGACTGCAAGTAAGACAAAGTGACTTCCCAGCTGTTAATGGGAGACTGACATTGCAGTAGATCTTTTACAGTCAATCAGTTTTCAGCAAAAGCAAAGAGAATGAAAATAAGAAATGGATAAAAAATTGGGAGGAAAACCTGCAATTTCTGTCCATCACCAGAGGCATCTTAACTGCATGTTTGCAAGCACTAGAAAGCTTTAGGAGGTTGATTTTGCACAGCATTAATAGGATTAGATGCAGTCTGTCTTTGTTCTGACATGTTTCTTTTTTGGACCTTTCTAAGGGGAAGAGGTTTCTCAGGCTTTGGTCTCAACAATTCAGAGAGAGGCACATAAAGCACCTCAGGAACTCAGAAAAGCTCATGCTTTTGCTATGAAAGTACATGATCCATGAGCAGATGATTGCTTTCTGGGGTTATACTTTGGTTCTAAGTAAGGTGTGTATGCAAGGACTTTACACTCAAGTACAAGTATCCGTTATCTGATAACCTGTATTAAACCGCATGGGCCAGATAGTTATTTACAGCTGGGCAATGTGTTTCTAGTGATATCTGGAATGTTACATTTCGGTTTGGGCCCCTTGATTCAAGAAGGGTATGGACAAACTGGAGAGGCCGTAAAGATGGAGCCTAGAGCGTGTGCGCTGTGAGGAGAGGTTGAGTAGCTGGGCTTGTTCGGGCTGGCAGAGATGAGACATAGGGGATCAAACAGTTTGCAACTATGTGAAGAAGAGTCGCAAAGGCAGTGAAGCCAACTCTTTTACATAGAGGCAGAGAGTAAAGCAAGGACAAGGACAAGCAAGGACAAGTAAAGCTACAAGATGAGGCCGGAGAGATTCATAGTGCAGTTTGGAGACAAGAAGGATGGTCGAGGAATATTGTAATGGGTTACTTGGAGAGCTTGGAGGTTTTGAAGACCTAGCCATACAAAGCTGGTCTGATTTAGTACTGCTTCACCCAGAGGTTCCTTCCAACCGGTGTTTCTGTGATTCCATAATTTAAACTCGTATTGTTAAAATATTAAAATGAGAAGAAGAGGAGAAAATTAGAAGATGTTATAAATATTAATTGCATTCTTTTGATTGTTTTATTTTTACATAAGAGAATTTATAGTAGACAAAGAGTCCTCTTAGTGATTGTGTAAGAAAGAAAAAAAGTCATAAAGTAAAAGTGTTACAAAGGGGATGATGCCATATATCTAGATTTGCTTTCTTCCCTTCCCATCTCTATTATCTTCTTGTATGCTAAATGAATGTGGTATTGTGCTTACTCTTATGCATATAAAACAAGACATTGGAGTTCACTTGTGGTAAAACATTTACTAAATGGCAAGGTCATAATTTCTTTGTTTATACAGAATGTCATATAGTGTTAATCTAAATTTGAAGAAGGTACTGCTTATTATGAATTTTCAGTCTCTATTAGTAGTTGAAGAAGTAATTGGTACAATAGATGTTAACCCTTGCTGTAAGTCTTGTTTAGAAACAGCCTGCAGAGTAGTGAGAAAGTGAGGTTAAGCTGTAAGCTGAATTGATCACTGAGCATTGCAGAACTTGAAGTACTGCATGTTGAACAGAAGGGACAGAACTCCATCATTCTGCTCTTGACTGTATATACTGAAAATATCTTAAATCCTGCAACCAAGAATTTTTCCAGACATTGTTATCAATGTACATTCATTTTTGTCCACATCAGAGATCTATCTTTAGCAGATGAGAAGATACACAATGTTCTTTTCACCTCTGAATCCAGCCTTACCATGCTAATCTGTAATTCATTATTTGCCTTTTTAGTTTGACATTCCAGTTACTGGCTCCCCACCTGTGCAGCTTAGATGCTGCTGGTTACACAAGAGTAAAAGGTCCCCTGTATTTTTAACAAGTAGTCTGTATTCACCAATTTAGTCTTCTAAACCAACTTGCACGTACCTCAAAAGAGAATCCTTTTAATGCAACTTCCACAGTGAATGATTTTTTTAATCATTAGACTGTAATTCAATAAATAGAGTAATATAAGGTGAATCTGTTGTCTAGATGTAATTAACTCTATTTGAATAAATTTCTTCACTCTCGCTTGCAAGAGAAGAAGGATTATGATATGATAGAAATCCTTTTGTGGGGACAAGTACAATGTCAAACTCCCTCCGTCAACCCGCACCTCCGCCTCTGCTGTCTGTTCAGGTAATGTGCTCAGTGCTTGCATCTGAATTACAGATGCACTGGTTAAATGATCCAAGCTAGCTGAAAATCTAGTGTCTGCCATGTGTGAAGAGAAAATGGAAGCATGTCATCTGTGTTAGACTCATCATAAATTTGATTTTTCAATTGGATTGCTGTAGGTTTGACAGACGGCCTTGTTTTCTCATTTATTTAAACAGTAGCATCACGGTTAAAATTTTTGAATATACATCTGTGGTTTTTAAAAACAAATAGCCTCCTTTTTGTTCTCAATGTGACATCCTTCAGGTCTGCATTTAGCAGCACTTAATGCAAAAAATTAATATATTATTTTGGAAGTTGTATGAGCTTTTGGTTACAAGAAGTCATAGCTCTAACTAGAACATTATTTACTGGGTCACAAGCGTAAAAGTTAATGTGCCAGGGCTTCTGTCTTTCTCTTTCTCTGGATGGATTGTAACTGTAATGAACCTTAACTGATTTCTATTCATCTGGCTTTTAACTGCTGAGATTTGCAAAGAGAATTAAAAATAAGACCCTTTATGTTGTCATCTTTTCTCCTTTCATTTTAGTTAATAATTTGAATCACACATTTCTGTTTAACCAGATATTCAGGGCATGAACAATAATTTCAATAACCTCCAAAGTGTCATCACGTTGAAGTGCAACACAAAGAAAAGAAGAGAAGAGGAAAATGAGCTACCACATGTTATGATGTGTTAGAATAGCAGGACTCAAAACTGTTGCTTCTTTTAGAAGTTCACTGCATATGAGTTTAGTAGTTCAATACAACTAGGTACCTAAATAAGAAAAACAGATCCTTTTCCAGAAAACTGTAGGAGAATTTTGGTGTCCTTCTCTCCAAATATCAGCAAGTACTGTAGGACAGCATTAGAGAGCTGTCAATTCCTGGACATTGTCATCTCTGTCATCACAGTCGGTAGGCTACTATATTCCTGTGTGTCAGCATCTTTCAATTTTAGCTTCTGAGTCAGCTCCAGTGTAAAGAAACACTGAAGTGAGGTAAAAGGATGGTGTTTAGAGCAGATACATCTCGGGAGCAATGCCAGAGTGATAGCACTGAATTCCGCGTAAATCAAAACAAACTTCATTATAGGTTAGCGTGGTTATACAGGTGTTACAGTTTTTGGAAGTGACACCGAGAGTTGGTCCTTTGGTCTGTCTTACTCCCAGAAGGTTAAAGTAGCTGTTGCACAAGGAAAGTGCCTGTATTCTTCCACGCCAGTCCTCATGATACTTCTGTGTGCTGCCATAGTTCAAGCGATACATTAGAAAAAAAAAGATATTACTACAGATTTAAGAATAATTTATCTTGAATCCTCTCAAACAAAATATCAAAATGCTTAGGCAGATAAGTTTTGGTGTTTTTTTCTCTCTCAAGAGAATGAGAGGCTGAGATACTCAAAAAATTCTTTTGAGCAGTCAGCATTCTTATTTTTGAGCCAGTTCCTGAACAGAGATGACTTATATGCTTAATTTTAATTTAATGTCAAATTTCCTTTTTTTGATTGGTGTTCTTGTGACTGATTTTTATCGAGATAATTCTTTTCAGATATCTTACTTTGGTAGTTTTTCCATTTATTTTTGTTCTGATATATCTTACCATTATATTTTCTTTTTAAGAATTCTGCAAAAGGTGTGCAAATTATTTCTCTTGTATGGACAGTAGTAAAGTCAAATGAACAGTATTTAATCTAGAATTAATGAAATGATTAATGCCTGTGAGTGATAAATAATTGAGAGATTCATGTATTAGAACTAGTTTTTTTCTTAATTTTCTGATGTATTTAGACTTCCTCCAAGTCCTTCAGTCTATCATTCAGAAGACCCACATAATGTGAACTAACTGGAACAACAGAAACAGGAGGGAAAGCAGTCATTGCTGTCAGCCACCCATTTATATGTCCTTCTCCAAGTCTGGGCACTGGGGTGAGTTATTCCGTGTCCCTGAAGATTAGCAGATTCAGATCGTTTCAGAGTGGATGAATGTGGAATATAGCTTCTGAGTTTTCTGGTTAGCATCTACAGGCTATAGGTATTATCACTGCACTTACTGAAGTATATCTGGGTTTCTTCTAACTTTTTTTTTTTTTTTTTTTTTTGTGGCTGCACTGGCATTTTTGCATTATTAATGTCATTTTTGAGTACTGCCTTTTGAGGAATGCTGTAACACTAAACTATTGTGTCACAACATTGCATTTTTTGTTTTAAGAAAAAAAAAGGAGAACTGATGGGCAGTACCGAATCCATTTCCCAGCCAAATCTTAACATTCTCAAGTTCATAAACGTCTCTCCTCACTTCTTTAGCGAAGTCAAAGGTTCGTTTTTTAAAGAATATTTGCAGGAGAAAAATGTTTGAATAAAACGTAGATGCTAATAGCTAATTACCAATCTGCATGTTTAAATATTATGAGAAAAGTTACTATCATGGGCATTTCACCTATTCGCGAAACTATGTCACAGTGATAAAAATAAAATAAGATAGAGGCTGAGGAATTTATCTCATTAAATGCGACAAGCAGAATACAATATTATTTAGTATGTTTATGTCACTCACCAATTAAAGCAAGTTGATGGGTATTTTAAGGAGCGCTTTGTTCTAGATATTGAGGAAATAAACACCGAGCCAGGTTTTTAACAAGGATAAATGAGCGTGGGTCAATCAACATCAGTGGACTTCCAGTGATTCACTCAAAGTCTGTGAATCATTATCTGCACAAAACAACGCATCCCTCTCAACTAGCTTCAGTCTCTGCTTAAAAGCTGAGCAGACACCTATGCTTGATATTAGAATGCCAAGTCTAACTGATTGTGAACTAACTGCTGGGAGAGACAAACACTTGCAGAAGTGATGAGCATTGTCAATAGGAAATACTATTTTTCCTATATAAGCACAAGATTGCATTTCAAAGGCATGTGAATGTTGCACATTCCCTGTAGCAGGAGAGGGGAAAAAAATAGACAACACTGGAACAACTGAACAACTTCTGGACCCGAACTGGCGTGTGTCAAAGCATAAGTTTATCTCTGTGGTCAAATAGAACACTAAGGGAGCAAGGAATCAGCAAAGGTAGTTTTCATTTGAGTTCTCAAATCGCAGATTTCACCTGTAAAACTTTCGTATCATTCATCCGCTCTTTTCAGTCATTGTTGAACCATGTTCATGGCTGAACAGTACTGCTGTATGTGCATTTTCAGTACACTCGAACTGTGCTTATAGTTTTTCATCAGGGAATGGCAGAGCCAATGTCACTGTAGGATTTGAAATCACACTGAAGGCAGGGAATAAAAGGCTGCCTGTAATTTCAGGGGGCTGTAGGATAGCCATTGCTGTTTCCCTTGGTATTGCTGAGCTCGGAATAGGCCTTTTTCACAGGGATGCCTGGTCTCCCAGTGAAAGAACATTCAGCAATACTAACCTCGAGTGACTGGAGCAGCTGCCACAGGGACCGCTCCTAGTAGGGTCTGTAAATGCTGATGCTTAAAATCAGTCCAGAATCATGACACTCTATTAAGGAAAAATATCATTGGTACACAGTAGCAAGAATACCAGAAGTAGGTTTTAATTAGGACAACTGATAGCAAAAAGACTTTTATCAGGATTATGAAAAGTTATCAGGATAACACCAACAGCATATTTTTAAAAGAAATATTCCTCAACATTCATTTTGTGTTTGATGATCTCCTTATATTTTCTGTACTCTATCCATGTAGCTTTACACACTGGCATATTATTCTGTTCTACAGGGAGTGCATAACAAACACTAAATTCACAGGGCAAATGATGTCTGTTTAGTCCGTCTTTATTCCTTTCTTTACTCAGTATTGTCTAAATGATTTAAAAGTCTAGGAGATATACCTTTTAATTCATTATTATTGCTGTTGAGTCTTGATTTGGAGCTGGAGTAATGTGCTGGAAGTGTGGGAGAGATACAGGCACTGCAATTAGTAGCTTTTCTCAGCAATGATGGCAACATTCCTTCTAAATGATTTGTTATGTTTTTAATTACTGGATTATATCAGAAATCAAGAATTCAACTTTGCATATTTCTAATCTGTTCAAATTATAGTCACATCATTATGTGCAAATCACTGTACCCAAAATGTGGTTTTGCTACAGGATAATTAACTGATGACTTTGAAATATGCAAGCAGGGAGTCTCATTTAGGTAGACAGCACAAGAAATAAGAGGAGCTAGTGATGCATTCCATTGCATTCTTATCCTTTGAAAACAAAGCTTCAATTTGCTTTGTTCATGATTGCATTATTCCATGACAGATTTTGTGATCTATAGTTATCTTACATTGCTGCAGCATTGAAACTCTTCACCCTTTAACATGTGCTCCTGAACTAATTGCTTTGAAGTTCCCAAAAGAATTACTCCAGTGAAAAATAAAAAGAACTAGCAAGACGTGTTCAGTGATATGAATGGTAAGAATAATGAGTTGTGTATACGGTGATTCTTGCAATATTCTAGCCAAATTATTCCATCTTGGAGTATTTATATTCAGAAGGGGCCATATTGTATCTTTATTTTTCCTTATCAGTTGAATTTTCACACAAAGGGTAGAATACAGTTACCAATGAATTGTTCAGAGACGACATAGCAATCGTGCAGTAGTGCTGCTCATGGGAAAACTGATAGAGTTAAATGGGTGCTTCTCCTGCTTTCATTTTCCGATCCATCCATCTCATCTATTTCTATGAGTGTCCATCTTTTCCACATCAATAATGTGTTTAAGACTTGTAAAGAAATGTATATAATGGGTGGCAGCTTTAAGTGGGTGTACTCTTTTTCATGAATGATTTTGTCATACTAAATGATTCAATTATTTTTTTTAAGTGTACTTCACACACAGACCCACATGAATGGAAACCCAAGACATATAGCCAGACTACACTACAGCATGTTAGCAGATTTAATAATTACAGTAATAGGAGCAAAGATGTAATCAAAATATATGGCACCCTGAGCTGCTATCTTATCTCTCATCCTTCAAAATATCTATTCCATTTGATAAAACCAAAATAATTTTTCCATGTATTTAAAGATAAGTGGCATATGTCCTGGACTCCAGATGCTACATATGCTGTCCAGTATTTATATTAATTGCCCTACAGCTAGAATTAAATTTGTGAAAATTAAAAATGACCAGACAGCTACATTACTTTTAAATCACTTCATCTTTTTCTCTCTTTTCTGATAGGGTGCAGTTTTATAGTTCAGATTTAAATTTGTTATCGTAACATGTTTCTGTGCATATGAGAGAAAAAAAAAAAACTGGACCACAAAATGCATATTAGGAAATTATCTGATTCCATCCATAATGCTCATTGCATTATGGTCTACACACTTGGTTTTCTTTTTTATTTTTTTTTTTTCCTTTCCACTCACTGGCTTACCTTTCCCACTTCAGTGCTGTCTAACTTACTGTCAATATTGCCAAACATTTACTTTAAAAGACTGACACTGTTTGCCCAAAACATCCATGTAGCAAGGGGAAAGCTTACCTACTCAAGTGAACCTCAGAGATAAATAAGCTGTTCCTGACTTTGGAAAGCCAGTTTGCAGTACAGTCTTGTAATGCATTTGAACTATGTTACATGTGAATACATTTTAGGAAATGTTTGAATGGAAGGCTCTATGTATTTTATAAATTCATGAGCTCTCCGTGATAATACTGGACTGCGCAAAAGTGTAACTTATTGGCATTTCTGAATTCCATTACTGAATTTTTACTGGAAATTTCTCATCTCCCGTTCTGTTCCCTATTTCTCTTTTCAGTCCTTACTCAAGTTGGAATGGTCATTTCTCTCTTTCATACTACTGCTTTTCTTTCTGATCATCCTAACCTAAGTCAGTGGGAGGTTGCAAGGTAGAATGTTAATCCTCATTAAAAAAGTTTGAATAAATTTTCCCATTCCTGATGTAAACTCTGGGTTTGGATTATGCTCATATAAATCTATAAAGGGAACCTTATAATTTAATAAATGTATTCTAAACCATTGACAGATTAATTTAGAAACGTGTTGGCAAGGGAATGTTAAAAACCTGTAAATGTCTACCTGCTCCTTAAAGACTATTAATATCTGGGCAAAGTTTCACAAGATGATTGCTAGCATGATACAAATATTACAACAGTATATTTCACTGGTGGATGGTGTTAGGTATCAATTGACCTTCTAACTCAATTTTGTTATGCATAGTATGTACTTATCAGATAAGGGTGTGCTTGAGCATGCTTGAAGGGTGCACAGAATGTATTGCTTTCGTAATCTAGAAATAATTTCTTTTTATTTTGGTGCAAATGTAGTTGCACAAATGATAAGGAAAGTGTTCTATTAAACCCAACAGAAAGCTCAGGCACAGTCTTCATTAAAGTGGTACAAAGACCACACCATCTGCTACAAGTAGTCCCAGCTCTCCCTGGGTTTGTTTGCTCAGTAGTTCCTGCTGGTTGAAGCCACCTGTTCACTTAATTAGAAACACGTTCTTAAAATGCTGCTTACTACAAGTCCTGTGTCTCTCAAGAGATGGGGTTCTCAGGCAAAGAAGCAAGTTGCAAATAAGGTGAAACTTTCTTCATATCTTAAGTTGAGGAAACTGAATAAATGAAAGGAGGAAATAAGGTGTAACTCTCAGAAAATACATCACTAGATTTTGTTTTGCTGTGGGTGGAAGAAGATGTGTTGACTTCTTCCTCTTTTCAGCAGTACTAGTTTTATTCAGTTGAGCAGTACTGAATTCGGTTAAGGCAGTTCTGCATTTCAGTAGCATGAAAAAGAGAAAGTTGTGACTTTGCAAAAAAAAAAAAATTGGAGATAAAATAAGAGCAAGTACAGCTCTTAGAATTTACCATCATCATAAGTCAAGATATAAAATGAAAGCAGAAGATGCATTTGAAGCTTGCATGTAACAAAATGAAATTGAAATATCTCAAATCTGATCTAAAACATTCTTTCTTGCGAACCAAAATATGATAAATGTTTTCAGCAGCCTAAAGTACAAAAAGGAAGTATGCCTCATTAGAATAAACATAATTTACTGCTGCGCAAAACAAGTCTACATGAACTCTGTACTTCAAATGCGTTTCAGTCTCCCCAGAACAGATAAAAGTTCTACTTGATTTTCTTTTCCACTGGCCAGCTGCCTGAAAGCAAATAATATCGATAATTATCCACCTGTTTTACCAGAAAAACTGTGACCTGCCTAGGTCCAATAAAAAGGAAAAGGAATTTAAGAATGAGGAAGAGAATATTGAGCTGAAATGTTAGGCACTGGAAACTAGTTTTTGTTCCAGCTTGGTCATGTATATTTGCAGCTGGTTTTGTTACTTCCCTTCCGATTTGAGGCCTCGTGGTAACCATGTAATTGCTCTGGTTTTATAACTGCATAACTGCAGGATTTGGCCCGTGGAAATCAAAAAGTTGATTTGGATTACTGAAACTGTGTATAATAAATAGATCAGTGTTCTTCCCTGCTTTGTTTTATGGAATTTATGTGTTTATCACTGTTTGGTAGGATTTGCAGAGTAGATGTTTACCTCAAACAAGCCCACCCGTATCCCTGTGTAGTCTTTCCCAGATGGAATTGTGCAATCCAACAGCAACTTCTGAAAAGATAAAGCTACAAAAAAAAAAAAAAAAAAAAAGTGTTCTTTAGATTTGATTTGTATAACTGTAGGACTGGATCATTATTATATTAAGAAATAAATGTTAATTTTTTTTTTTTTACTGTTGAAATAGATGATTAAATGTTGGAGCTGCAGGGTGTGTCTCTGTGTAACTTTGCTGCTTGCTTTTGCACTAGCAATCTTAATGAACTGGTTAATTACTTAATGGGACTTGAAGATAATAAACCTTCACTAAGAGTTTAATATTAATTATTACTATTATCATTGTTAAGTATTACTCATTTACTGCAGGAGGGACTGGATCATGGCTGCTGGTAGAGAAGATACTGGAGAATTCACAGTATCTCTTAATTTTGTCCTCTGTTTAATGCAGGGCAGTTTCTGGCTGTGATGAGGGATAAAGAGTTGAATCACATGAGTGAATTATTCCCTACTGGAAACTCAACAATGTGTACAATACTTCATGACCAGTCTTATTTCTTTTTCCCTCTAATCTCTCCTGGTACTGTACTCTCATAGTGTTGCAACCCTGAATTATTTCTTGCCTTCTGTAATTACCTATCCTATTATATCCTGTTTCCTTTCCAGTCATGCTGTAGTTATTATTCTTGCTGTAGTTATTATTCTCTTTAGCCCTGCAAACTCCCTTTGGAGTCTGCCTTAATTTTGGCAGTTCTGGGGCTGTATATTCTTCATCTTCTGATTTCACTAGTAAATCATATGTTGGTGAAATTCAGTGTAACAGGTCAAGCAGAGATAAATCACCAGTTATCCTTTGTGTTTCTGAACTGTGAGGTTATATTTCTGTGAACTGTATTTGTGTAGTTCTGCTCTTTACTGTGGCCACGATATATATATCCAAACACAGCACATGACCTAGCAAGTGTGACCATTTCCACTGATGTGGATGAGGAAGGATGTGTGCCCTGTCTCTTCAGTGAACCAAGGACACAGTCCAGGCAGTTAGCATGCTGTGAATTTGCAACCATTTAAACAGTCAGTTGTGTAACCTCTTTCTTTCTCGGCAATGGATCCTAGAACAAAAAGTAGAAAAGGTGCTTTGAGTATTCAGCTCTGAGCAAGTCAGGAGTCAGTACTAGATTGCTCTTGCCAAGATGCATTGGGATCTGGACTAGGTTCCTCTAGAGGTCTCGAGCAGAGCAGAATTTAAGGGAAGTTAGAATAGAGAAGCTGTTGACTATGGAGTCTGAAATGTAAGAAAAGATGGTAGAAAAAGAGAATTAGAGAAACGGTGTTTTTACTGGGATACATATGTTTTACTGTTTGTATTTCTTTTTTGAATTTATACCCCTACTACAATTTTGAAAAAGTAGGGTAAATAACTTTGTTAATGGAAGAGCCACAGTTGAGTAATGAAAGGTTGCCGTAATTTTTTTCCCCGACTGATTTAATTGGCTGTTTGACCAGTTCTATGGTTGGCAAATACCTTTAGTCGTATACATTATACTAGAAAATTGAGAAGTACCTTTTACATATCAAATAAGTTGCAACATATATTGAGAATTGGTTATTTCTCTTTGAATACCATAAAATATGGATGAATTCTAACAAAGCGGTAAATGTATCTGAATAAAATTACTTCTTTGTATGTCAAGTTGATATAGCAGTTGCCATGGTAAACAAACATTGTACATAAATACTTAAATAAATAGTTGTATATTTAGACTGGTACCAAGCTGTTAACCAAGATTTAGGCACTGATAAACAAGACCCTGTAGAGAACCCTGGTGCTTTCAACTGTCTATATATCTATTCAATTAGTGAACTTACAGTTAAATAAAACCTAATTGTTCCAGTCTTTAATGGGAAGCTGGCAAAGGAGAGAGAACAATAAGCATCACAGAAAGTTTTAAGAGGAAAAGGAAAATTCTGAATCTGTATATGTTGGGGTATGGATTGAAGGGGTCTGTGGCCCGATACAAGGCTATATCTCAGGTGGGGCCAAGGGCAAGAGCCTCAACTGAAAGCATCGCGCACAGGCAGGGACTCAGCCCTGGCTCCCCGCAGCGCTGCCTGGGAGCTCCTCGCCAAGGGGGAAGGAGGCAGCCTGCAGCCGCACCGAGTCCCAGCAACAGACCTCCTGACGGGGACATGCTCTCAGGATCTTTGTACACAATTGACAACTGATAGTGTTCTTATCATCTAAAGTCATTCTCACAGTCTGTCCAGTTTTAAGTGGAGTTAATTGTTCTTTATCTTATGTATAAAGTATTTCAAAATTGGTTGGCCTGTGCTTGGATGTCAGAAGGAAGGTGGGCATGATCTCCAGACTCTGTGATATGGTGTAATTCTGTTTGCTGCTGGATTTGCTTCAGGAGAGTTATTGTGGTGTGGATGAATACAGTTCTTAATTATTGTATTTTCTAAATAACTGTAAATGTAGTGCTCCTTTCTCATATGGTTATCATTCATTATAATTTATTTTACTTCAGGGAAAGTAAATGGTGCTACACATTCAGCAGTCTCATAGTAGTCAGAAATTATTGCAGTATTTCTGTAATGCAGCAAAAAAGACATACGGATGATTTATTCAATTATAATATTATTTGTAATATTTTTATGTATTATGAATGGTCTAATATTTAGTTGTCCCTAGAAGAGATATTTTTAGTAAACTGATCACCATTTATCTACCCACTGCCTGGTTCGTATAGGAAGGATATTTCTGAGATGTGAATAATTTGTGAGTATAAACTGATATATAGGTCCAATTTATTGTTCAAACACTTATGGTAGATAAGAGTTCCTAAGTATAAAATTGATAATACTTTCCATTGTAGATTAAACCTATCTTACATTTTGACCTACTGCTGGCTTTCTTGCTGAGTATCCCTTACATAAAATTAATAGCTCTAGAATACTTATTTAGTTTTACAACTTTTATAGGCTCTAAGACATTTCTAATCTTTGGCAAGAATAGCTGTTTTAAAATTAGAGAGGGAAGAGTTAAGAAGGAAGAACTGCATTGTTCTAAAATGCGATGCATGTATCAAGAGTTTGAGTAACATGGCAACATTGCGCCCAGAGTTGCCATTGCCATTTGTTCCCCGTGTGTAACATTCCCTATAACTGATTGTCAGTTCTTGTGCACCTGATCCTAAACTTTCTGATGTCTATATGACACCCATTCCCATTTTCCTAAATCATTGTCCTTATAGTCCAAAGAATCTGCGTCAGTTAAATGACTCCTTACTTTCTATCTTAGCTCATATAAATCACAACTTAGTTTCATCTGCCATCGTACCATCACTACACAAAAATTTGTTGACCCAGGGAGTGGCTTATATTTATTGCCTGTCATGACAAACCCAATTGTTGTGCAATTTAGGCAGCTTAGCAGCTTTGTTTGTGTTTTTTAAAATAGAGAATAGATAACCACCAACTAGAACCCACTCAACAGCTGAAGCTTTGTTTTTACATATACCATCCATTTTTCTGTCTTTTAAATTGTTTCTAATTCAGGGCAAAATTAGATCTCTCATCGTAAAGACAGTTGAGATTCCCTAGAATAGTTCATAAGGAATTTTGCCAGAAACTTTATGACTATAGTGCCACCCAAAGCTACCTGCCATTATGAACTTAGCATTACATCTGATGAATGGCTTGGGGAAATAAATAAATAAATTGTAGCTAAATAACAATAAACTAATTAATTACTGTTTGTGTTTTCTTGCCAGGACATAAGAAACTAATTTAGAGCTGCCATTACTTGTTGGGTAAATATATTCTGAGAATAATAAATGTATAAGATTATTCACTGTTCAGAGTAAATACATGATTAGTAGTTGTCAAAATGCATATTCTCGACAACAATAGGGCCTCACAGCTGCTTTGCTGCACCGTGCCAAGACTTGCTCAGGAACTCCGCAGTTCCTGGACCAGTGAAGCATTAGACAATAACAATTCCCTTGCTGCCATTCAATTTTTCAGAGTCACTGTGGATGCCAGGTGTCACTAACATGTGAAACACTGATAGTTCTTTGTCAGACTTTTCAGAACATAACTGAAAATCCAGCAAACATAGCAATTGTGTGCCGAGAGGGATATTCCAGTGAAAATCCAAACTGAGTGCAGTGAAATTAAATAATGTGGAAAACTGGTTTCACTGAGAGGATATGGAGCATTTTTAATTTATCAGGCTTCTTAGTATCTGCTTCAGAGCTCTTCTGTATCTGTTGTTCTGTTGTTCTGCATAGTTTGTGTGGCTAAGTGTATAACAACTAATGCAAAAATTTGGAATTCAATGGGAAGTATTCAATGGAAAAAAAACCTCAACACAAGTGTACCACGGAGGACATGTGGAGAGGCTTTACTGAACTGTACTGCTCGGTTGTGGGAACAGTTACAGTGCAAATGGAAGTGTCTGCAGCTATTAAAAGCAGTCTCAGGAAGTAAGTTTGGTACCTCCACTAATAGTATGTGAACTCTCCAGACTAGAGAAGGTTCCCTCAGCTTTAATTTCTCTGAGGTCTTCCTGTCTTTTGCCAGGGCAGAGGAACAAGGACAGCTGACAGGTACAGAGGAACTAGCACTCCCATCCAGCACCTTTTCCACAAGCAATAGCTTAGTTTGGTAGATAAGGTACTAGCAAGTTATTTTGTATAATGGTTCTGGATTTGGGCATTTAAAGCAATCCAGTGACTGCTTTTAGTACCAAGGATCTTATTAGATCTCCTGTTATGGTGCCTGTTAGGAATTAAGGTTTTGTGTTGCATAAAACACATCGCTTTCAGAAAAAATAGAGATACTTTGGAGAAACTGGTATCATTAGTTAGACCTTTCTTTACTGAGAGAAATGAGGATGCAAAGATTAATCTATTTTTTGTTTTTATGACATTTAATTTTGTCCATTCTAATAGTAGAAAGGAGTGGAAACAGCTTGAAAGGCTTCAAAAATCTTAACACCAAAACATTCTCTGACAGAATGTTTCCTTTGATAAAGGATGTAAATTGGAAAGAAAGAGAAGTTTCAGTTAAATTTTCTGCCTTTTTTTTTTTTTTTTTAATCTTGTGCTTCTCTTTTTGACCTAATAAGTGTGGTTTGTTTTGAAGTTCTGCAGTTATGCTATTTGCCGTCTCTTTTGGTAGTTTACCAAAAATATGAGTATTCTGTGTATCCTGCACTTTAGGTTGAGTAACAATTCTGTTTTAGAATAAAATAATTGCTTTGTTAACTCATGGCATGTTTTAACATGCTGTAAGGCAGTATAATTCTTTTTTCTTGCTGAGTCCAAATAATTTTTTTTTAGGTGGGAAATATTTTCTAAATTTCTGTTTCAAAGAAGGTCTAAAACATTTTAAATTATGGGGTTTTTAATTTAAACGCACAAGATTGCTTTATGGAGACTCCTGCGTTCCAACCTAAATTTCAGCTTGAAGAAATCTTTTGCAGTTCTTACATATTAAAACTTCTGAAAGCAGATATAAAATAACAGTGCTAGTAACTATGTGTCCAAGCCATCACACAGAAGTGATTTTAGTATTCTTTCAATTTGCAAATAACCTTACCAAAGTCTGTTAACAAATCTCAGAGTTGCAAAGACCATGGCATTGCTTTAACAGCGGCTTTCTTTACACTTCACAGTCAGCTCATATCAATAACTTCATTTCTTTGCTGTAATTCTAATTACCTGAACTTATTATATATAATACATGCATAAGTGATATGTCAGAATATTAACAGAGTTCTTTTCTCAGTTCTAATATTTTAATATGTAATGATTTATCATTTCTTTTCCCTTCATTTAATTTTTTGTTACATCAGGTACGAATGTCACAATTCATAAAATATTAAGTTGCTTTAAAAGTGCCCTGAGCATAAAACACACAGCTGCAGCTCCTGGTAACTCACGGTCTTAACCCATAAAAGTTAACATCATCTAGCAAAATGAGTTCCTGTTACCTCTTGGGCAATCAACAGAAATTTTTATAGACAAAATATGTTCCAGTGTTAATTAGAGTTCCATCCCAAAGGAGATCAAGGTGACTCATATGCCACTAATGCATATAAAATATATATATATACATTTAATTTTCTCCTTTTGGTTAGTTACGAGCTCAGTTACTAAAGGAATTAATGATACTTTACGTATGAGGCTGACAAAACTACTGCAGCTAATAAATGCTTTAAATTTTGTCAGTACTCCAATATCAGAAAACAATAGTAATATCCTGTATTTCTTAAGAAAATACAACCGTCTCTCCTTAAAACACCTCACTTCATTAAAGCTTAGACAGTAGGCTTAGCTGTAAATTGGTGCTTAATAATTAGAATTTCTGAAAGGGAAAATTCAGTGAGAAAAAGCCAGAAAAACATTTATTTTGAATATGTTGTGGCCAAGACGGAAATTGAGTGTACCTAGTTAGGGTATCAAACTCTGTAACAGTGGATTGTAAATATGTAAACCCAAGACAATTCACTTTAATGTCTGAAGAAATGAAAGTCAAGAGAGCTGATCATAGGTTGGATTTTGAAACAGTGAAGTGATTCCCACCAAATAAGCTAGCCATAATGGTCATATGAGTAACAGCAATATATACATTTCCTCCAGAGGACAGAAGTGCATCTGGTCCTTGCAACATATGTTAACAAGACTCCTGGTGCTGTGACAAGGAACAAGCAATTCAGATTTGAGAATCTGTCTGGAAGAGGAAGGCAAGCAGTGGTTGTTATGGTGTCAGTATGTCTAGAAGGGGTGGAGAGGAGGAAATTTTTTTCAAGGTTGGCTGGCAGGAAAACAACATGTTAGGATGCTATTTCTCAAATGGAGAACTTTGGGAAAAAAAAAAAAAAAAACTTAAAACAAGCAAAGAAGTCCAAGGATGATTGCACAAAACATGGGTGTAGGAGATAAATGTGAAATGTGGACATGGTGTTTACTTCTCCAAGGCAAGTTGCTTGTTGTAACTCCCAATTATATATTTAGTCACTGTCTGAATGTCTGTGTTTTTCCTGGTGAGCTGTTCTTTCCTCTGCACATAAACTGTTGGGACACAGGAATATTAATTAGAGGGCAAATACAGAAGAAAATGCATATTTTAGAGTGACACAGCAGATGCAAGGAGCAGATCAGAGGTAAAACTGAGACTGGTTCTTGTTTCCTTATGACGAATGTCACACAGTGCAATTGCAGAGATACTCAAGTTAGTGCAGACATCAAAATTAACATAGCCTGCTACACCTAGGCTAATTACATTCCTGAAAATCTGAGCTCTTACCCTAGAACAGAAAAAGTATTTCTGTTGTTTCAGAAGGGAAAAGTATGTTCTTTCATGAAGGTATTCAAAAATTGACATTTTTTGCAACGTAATCTTGCAAATAGCAGGAGGGGAAAATACTGTGGTCTCTGAAAATTTTGTTTACTATAGTGATCTGGGACAAATATTGTTTGCATATTGCATTACCAGCTAAGAGTAATGGCATATTTACTACACCAATACTAAAAGCAAACACTTTCATATTTGTAGTTATAGTTTCAATTTTTGCCTTTCTTTTTCCTGAGGCACCATAGAAAAAGGATTAAAATAAAAAAAAAAAAGTGTTGCTTTATGAAAAATTGCAAGTGTTGTAAATTACAAGTGTTGCTTGAGTTCCCTTGAATTATTCAGTGTTTTTTTAAGGTTTTATGCTCTGTGTACAACAGTGTCTATGTTTATTTGATCTATTATTTTTATATAGTTGTCTGACACTTCTTTATGAAAAAGAATAAAAGATGTGAAGCTTATCCGTGATGTCAAATTTTTATCATGTCCAAACATTTTATGGTTCTGCATGTTTCAGATCAAAGAATGCTAGGTTATCTTTTTACTTGTTTGATTTAATCTCACCAGGAGTTAACAGTATTTTAGAGTACATTTTGCATATGCAGGTTTTTGGCAAATAAAGTGAGAAGTTTAATCGTTAGTTTTTAGCACAATATTTATTCTCTAAAAATATTTTGGGGCAGATGGTTTTGTTTTCAGAATTTGGTTTTCTGTTGAATAAAGAATCGGTAAAGTATACATAGGAGATCTTGCTTTGCTAATACACCACAAGACAGCCTATTCTGGGGAACAGTAGTAGTAGAAAATGTTAATTTGAGTTTTTAACAATATGGACTCATAAACTGTGTTTTTTACCTTGAATTATTATATTTAGTTATAGCAGTTAAAATATTGCTTTTGATTATAGCTGGTGATGTCTTTATTTTTTTTTGCTTGTTGTAGCTTAACGCGCTGGGGCGGTGTAGTATAACCCTTAGTTTATGCCAGCTGAGGGTCTGGTGCTGTAATTTTGTCATTACACTCAAAAAGCTAGTGTTACACCATCAGTGACCTTGAATAGCTTTTCCTGGCTCAAGGTTTACCAAGTTTTGAAATACATCTTCATTTACAGAAAAACGTTTGCATTGTCTTGGGATTTGGGATCAACTTCTATTTAGTCAGTGTATTCCAGGAACTGTATTTGGGGAATACAGTATCTGTTGCATTAAATTACATAAACTTAGATCATATATGGAATTGGTTAGAAAAAAACTATATTTTTTCTAACAGTGGGCAGGAGGGCATTTTCGTTCTCATTGGTGTTTACTCTTTTGGATTATTTCTGGAAATATCTCACCTCTGCTGTAACTTTTCTGTGCCTTCATGCATCTTGCTCCTGCCTATAAAACAGCAAACGTACAGCTTTCCATTTGATATGAAAATAAACAGGTCCCAAATGCTTCCTCAAGGAAAACTCCTGGAGACTATAGTTCTTAGCTTGCCACCCATTAGATAGCCTTTTCCAGTTTGTCACATACAGAAGCATTTCTAAAGTAACTTATTTATGAGGAAAGTGTCTGAGCCTGTTCAGTTAGGGGGACATATGTCACTTGCTTTTAGATCCAATGAAGGTGTATTCTTTTGGGAGTGCAATAGAAGAAATGGCAAATAGATTGATTATATGCACCTGCAAGAAAAACTGTCAGGAATAAAAGTGTTGCACCGTACTCTACTATCCCTTGTAAGAGATAAAGAACTGTGTTGGAGAAATATTGAGTCAACATTGTTACTAGCAAACCTGATATGTGACAGTTTTCCAGCCTCTGTTATCACCCTGAAAAATATTTTGTTGCCTAATAGTAATGCACAAATTGAATTTTATGTCACATATGCATTGTTTAATAAGGAAATATTTATAATTCACATTTCCAGGGACCATCTACATACATTTTTTAGTGATTCAAGCATTGTAGGGAGTTTATGTATATGGAACATTTCCCTCTGTCATCCCCCCACTGTGGAGACCATTAGTGCTGCAGCAGTGTTGCTTCTGTTACCTCTTTTTGTCAGTTGAGATTAGCTGTCTCAGGGAAGCAGAGATTTCTTTTTACATCCTGTCTGCAAGATTTTTTTGTATCTCTCTTTCCTATCTAAATTGCCTGTGCATTTACGATGGATTTTTAGAAAGTCATAGATGTTGACACAAATCTGCTGCTTTGGTGGAAACAAAGATCATGTGATTTTTCTTTCTCGCTTGTTTGGTGTTAGAAAATCTGTCCCTATTACCCTCCTGATATGTGTTAGAATATATGAAAGGTATAAAATTCTGACCAATCAAGAGAATGTTCATCTTATAAAAGCCTAAAACCTCTGTGGTTTGTAGTGAAAATTCTGAATGCCAATTCACATATTCTGTACTGATTCTTAAAAATAAAACACACGATTTTTTTAAAATTAAAAAATTGTAGCTTTGCCACCATTTGTCTAAATCTTCCTTTGTTTGACTGCTTTTCTACAATTGTCATAATGGAAAATTTGTAAGGATTTAAATGAATACTGGTTTGTAAGCTCAGTTTCTTTAGACTGTCCATGAGAGAGACATTAAATTAAAAAACATTCTTAATTTTTACAGTTGATAGATGGGCAGTATTTGTATAATCTACTTTCCTGTCTTTGTAGAAGTACCATTTGGAATAGATGCGTTAAGTATGTAGAAATGTAATTCAAATACTTAAAAAAAGTCACCGAATCGGCATTGATAATTGACCAATTAGAAGAAAGTGTATAAGAAAATGACATAATCACTGGAAAAGCCAGTGACAATGAAAGCCCTTTGGTGCTTTTATGGATTTGTAGTGAAAAGTTTTATTTTCATAAGGTATATGCTGCAGATGAGTTTAGGGAATGTGCTTTAGTAGCTGTCTAGTTGTGTGTAATTGTACAATGGCTGAACTATCTGCTTTCAGAACTTTGGAGGAAATCTGTCTAAATATTTATTTCATTTATAATTTAATAAAATTATGACCCAAATCCAAAATTAATGCTCAGTAAGGTACATGTCCAAAGAGAATGTATATTTTCATTCTTTACTGAAAAGTAAGCCAAGCCCATTGGCTTTATTTCATCGAGGTCAATTGCAAGAGAGCAAATACATTCCACATTTAGATCCTGAAGCTACTGTTTTGTAGTGACTGCTTAAAAAAGAGAAAAGATGTCTGGATCTTTCTGGCTGTCATTCATATCAGGACAGTCTGGGATACCTCAGAGAAAACATAAATGAAACTGCTACCAAAACTAGTGTTTCATTTTTTTATGTCAGATAATTGCAGGAAATGAATCTAGCTTGTAAAACTAGCAGATGCTGGATCTTAACTTGCATTCAAGTACATATTTCCTTTTTGTCTGAGCCAATGTTTGTTGGGAGTCCTCATTCACATGTGTGCTATCAAAGTTTCTGTCTTGTCTTTTCTTCTTGCTAAAACTTTGTTGAGGGATGCAGTTGCCACTTTTGGGAGTTGGTTGACCCTAACTGACTAAGGCATATCAAATATATCAGCCATTCTCTGTCTCTTGCTGCTCTATTTTTACCTATTTTCAAGGACTGAGTGGATAGAAATTGTTCATATTTTATACATAAAAGGATAGAGAACTGAATGCATGTGGAAAAATATTGATTTGTGGGTTGGTATTGCAATATTATAATTTATTTTTTACTGGCTACCTAAGAACAGTTCCTTTTCACATTGAATATATATTGCTAATTAACTAGATACAATTACTGTTAATTAGGCAAAAAAAAAATAAATCAGTGTTGGCAGATGGTACAGATTTTGGATTCTAACTTGGTTTTATATAGGTGAGAGTAATTGCAGTTCTAAACCTCTTCAGTGGAAAACTCAAAAAGCAAAAAGAAATATTATTGTAGGCTTTTAGTACAGGTGCAGAGCTAGAACTCGGGTAAGATGATCTGGGAAGTGCTTACAAGCAGGAACAACTCCCCACAATGTGACATTCTCTATGCTTTTGGAGAACTAAATCTCACACTACTGGAGTGATTTTGCCAGAATAATCCCAGTGCTTTGGTTTTGTGCCAGACTTGTCACTGAGAGCACCGCGCTGCTGAGACAGAATTCGTTTTTGAGCTCTGAGGCAGGCAGGGGAACGATTCTCACTGTTATCCCACTGCTTTTGTGTGAAGCAGAACTATCCAGTCCTGGGTTTGTTGAATGGAAGTGAGAGTGGAAACCACCAACTTCTCAGTCTTCAGTAGAGCATGTGGAAAAACTGTCTGTGGCTCCCTTGGGCTGTTGCAAAGATGATGCAGCCAGATCATGGATTGTAAAGACTTTTTATATATTAGTGTATTGTATGCATTTCCTGCCAGGCTTAACTGCTTTATGAGTGTATCATTGCTGACAATCAAATTTAGGACTGCCAGTAAGCATTCTGGTTTTGAAAGGATACAGCGCCGTATTTCCCAGAATGGAATTGCTTCAATAAAATGCCCATGGTATGATAAAACAAGTCATTTGAATAACATGTTGAACTCTTACACTATATTTTTGATTACAACGTTACTACATTCTTGTTAGGGACTTTCAACAGGTATCTTAATTAAATATGTAATTATTAAAGAGATTATAAAGCAGATTAAATGTAGCTCCTTTTTCAGCTTTTAAATTATATAGAAATAAAAGAAGTGACTTGGTTTGGCACTGATAGACTACAATATATTTGTCACAGCCAAAGTAGAAATATTCAAGTAAGATAGTCTGTAAATAGTGATTTACAGAAAGGCACAATAATCCAAAGTGCCTTAATCTAGTAGGTGTCTAACTTGCTCATGTAGCTCCTCAAATCCAGATTTAAATTTCCTGAGACATTGTGACTTGGGTTTCACAATCAGATATAGTTTCAGTTTTTAGATTCAGTGTAGTTCATGTGTTCTGTTGACAGAATAATTCAGTTGTATTAGAATTTTTTTTCTGTTGAATTACACTGTGTGTCTGGAGTATGCCTTTCCTGAAAATCCTCTGCCAGGCAGTTCCGCATCTTCCATTTCAGATTGCTTCATGACTCATTTCACTACTCAATGGAAAAGTAACAGCATGGGAAGCAAACCAGCCTGCTTCACACAGGTGAATAGTTGGAAAGCAGTCTGCTTTCCTATAGCAAAGGCAGGCAATTTGTGTTCCATGGTAGAACACATCCTACTGAGGTGCTTTCCTACATTGCCAATGAAGGCGTTATGGTAAATATTATTGTAACATAAAGCTATGCAGCCAACCATACCTGTCCCTCCCACAGTGGGTGGGGAGAACCTGGTAAGTTTTGCCAGAGTCTGTATGAGTGTTATGCCAGGTGGTGTGAGGGTCAGGGCAATTTAATCAGCCCGATTCTCAGCAGAAAGGGAAAATAGAGAATCCAGCAGCTTGGTAAATTCAGTTTGTGGTGAAAAGATACTTACTGGGAAACTTTTTTGCCTTCTGACACACATTGTCATTTTGAGATTTATAGTAAGTTGTAAACCCAAGTAATATACGTAAAAAAAAAAAAAAAATTGCTTCATTTATAGATGCACAGAAGAGCAAAACAATTCCTTTTAAACTCCAACACTAAGAATGAACAAATTGAGTTAAGGATGGAATACATTTAATTTTTCTTTATTCTGGCAAAATATGTCACATTTAATACTGGCAGAATGGGAGTTGAACATGAATGTTAAATGCTGCATGCGATACAAAATGCATTACAGGATCATTCAACATCTTCCCTGTAGAATATCTAATATATCAATACAGAACCCCTTGTTGCTGATCTCTTTGTATCTCTGCTGTATGTTTTATCACCATGGGCCCAGGAAATTAGGCATATAGATAACGTCCTTAAAAGAAATGCTAAATCTTTGCGAATAACCTACAAAAGGGAGCTCCCACTGTTCAATACATCTTCACATCCTCTGAATGCAGTTAGCTGAACTTATTAGCACACTTCAATGTTGAACCATAGTACTTGTACTTAGTCGCTATTTAATAAATTAAGGTACCTTCTTGATCTCCGAAGTGTCATGCCTATAATTTATCTAACTAGACACACTTTCATAATCCATCAAGAATTGATGGCAGCTTTTAAAATTAGAACCATTAGAATATCTGAGAAGTTTCCCTTCATACATACCTTTTCCTGTTGCCTCATTCATTCATTTTTATGTCTCGGAAAATAAATGTTCAACTGATTTGTCATAGTCTTATCATTCAGTATAAAAAGGGGGCTTATAAGAAAGAGAAAGACTTTTTGACAAGGCCTGTAGTGACAGGACAAAGGGCAAAAGTTTTTAAGTAAAAGAAGGTAAATTTAAATTGAATATAAGGAAGAAATTTTATACAATGAGGGTGGTGAGATGCTGGAACAGGTTGCCCCGAGAAATTGTGAATGTGCCTCATCATTGAAAGTGTTCAAACTCAGGCTGGATGAGGCTTTGAGCAACCTGGGCTAGTGGAAGATGTCCCTGCCCAAGGCAGGGAGGTAGGACTCCGTGATCTTTAAGGATCCCTTCCAAGCCAAACCATTCTATGATTCTAAATGTGATCCTCTGTTGTAAAATTAACTATTCCTTGGTAGTATCAGTAATTACTCACTATTCAGCAAAGTAATGCAGCATTATGTTATCAGCTTAATGAAATTGTTACTTTAGTATCTGTGAGAAATAGAAATCTTAATCACTTACAAGGACAGATTCCAGTAAAAGTTAATGAAAACCTAGTGGTGTAAACAGGTGCAGAAATCAGCTGATTTCAAGCAGGCTGATTGGTAGCACTGTGCATCAGCCAAAATCGATATAGATGTTGCTAACCTGAGAACAGATTAGTGAGTGATGAACAAAATAAACCTCTCTGTTAAGGTTTTCTTAAAACTAGCTACCACATGCCAGTCTCAAACATCATCCGGCAAAATTTTGCACAGTATTTTAGATCCAGATTTCATGAGGACAAACGCAGAGAAAAATATTGTTTGTCTTTTATGAATGCAGCCTTACACAGAACTCAAGTATTGGTCTTTTTTTTTTTTAATATTAACTGTGTTTTGGAATTTACACTCAAGTCTGAACAACAGTCATTGTATCATTTGTTCTTTCCATTTGTAGTTATGCTTTTCGATTTAGGTGCTCTAAAGAGATGAAAAGGTCATCTTTTTATTTCCTTTTTGTAAAGATCATTATAAATGAATGCTGACTTCATGACAATGGAGCTGAGGGATAGTGCAAAATGTCTGCATTTTTTATGCAGTAATATCCCCAAGATATCTCCATGCCTTTCCTGTTTGCCATTACCAATAGGACATGTCTAAAATCATCATGACTGTTCTTACTTGTAACCTATTTGCTTTCTAATTTGCTGTCATTTCGTTTGGAACACGCGTTCATTGATGTAAGAAAAAAAAGTAGGCTTGTTAAAATTTTTTTTAGTGGACTTCTAAACGAGATGCAATTAGATATTTGAACAAGTCTGAAACGTGGATTTACTTGGTGAAAATTACTGCTGTTGATCCTAAGACAGGGAGGCATAATTTTGGCGTTTTCATAAAAAGCCAAATTCTGCTTGAATGCCTGAAAATAATTGCTCTGAATAGTGTCACCGTGTAAATATCTCCTGATTAATTTCATTGTGTAATTCTGGAATTCTTCTGATCCTGACTTTAGTTTAGAGCAATGTCATTTCGCCTGGATAACGAACAAAGAATATTTTCTCACAAGTCTTGCTGAGTGAAAATGCTGGTTTTCTGATACCATTTTCACAGAACCTTTAGAGTAACATAACTGTAATTTTGTCCCTTCAAGACAGATATCATAAAGATATGATGAGATATATTTTCTTAGGAAACTCACATCTGAGTAGCGATTTTATTTTTACTTGTGGTCATATAAGCAGTAGAAACCTAATTTTTTAAACCAACAATTGAAAAGAAGTGTACTTTCTGGCACTACTTTGTCCGCTAATATGTAAGAAAGGAGAAAAGAGTTGGGCGAAAAAAAAGGTTTGTGTTTGAAAACAGAAGTCCATAATCAGATGTCTGAAGATGTAATTAAAATTAAAAATTGGTTACTTCTTTAATAGTTGAATCATGCTATTAGTATCTCCTGTTTACTCTTCCTAATTTCTAGTTACAATATGTAATGTAGGAATTCCTATAATTTCTCATTATTATGAAGATAGGAACTGAGTTATTCATTTGCTTTTCAAACAGTATTTTGTGTGAGTGTACCAATGTAATCTGAGGACAACAGGTGTAGAGTAACGGGTATAAGCTGAAAGAGGGTAGACTTAGATTAGATATTAGGAAGAAATTTTTCACTGTGCGGGTGGTGAGGCAGTGGCCCAGGTTGTCCAGAGAAGCTGTGGATGCCCCATCCCTGGAGGGGTTCAAGGCCAGGCTGGATGAGGCTTTGAGCAGCCTGGGCTAGTGGACGGTGTCCCTGCCCATGGCAGGGGGGCTGGAACTTGATCTTTAAGGTCCTTTTGAACCCAAACCATTCTATGATTCTGTGACAACCTACCATCCTTAGCTTACATTTCTTGTCTGCAAAGCTCCTTTACTAAGCAGAAAATGGAAACTCTTCTGAATAGTTTCATGGTATGCACCCATATGTATGTAAATTTTATGCATTTAGAACAATCTCATGAAGTGAAACAAGTACGTCTGATAAGAAAACTCTCCTGGAAAAGATTGGTGTATCTCTTGTCTCCTGTTGATTGCTAATAGAGCACTTTTATGTCCTGAATTCACATCACGAAGCTATTATTTTGACAGGTCCTAGATGAAATACACTCCACATATTTTTCCTTTAAGAAAGTAACTTATAAGAAACAGATTTATTCTTTGCTTTGCTTATAAGTTTCAGGCCCATCAAAAATCCCCTTTTATCTGCCTTCAGATTGTGTTGGTTGTCAGTCTCTTTACAGTGGTTTCGATAGCATTCTTGCTTGTCAACTTATTTAAAGAGTAATCTGAAATAACATAAAGGAATTTCAAACATTTCAAGAACTATACAATGGTAAGATATGTCTACTATGAAACTTGAGATATGAATTTAATAACTTTTACTGGTATGCAAAATGAGGTCGTTCTATAACCCGAATCTCTGTAACCATTTCAAAATGACTCACAAAAAAACTCTTAATACACTCTGGGTATCTGCAGGCAGTTCGTCTGTACAGGGAGAATTCTTGCTGAGTATGAGAGATCGGGGAATAGGTTTCAAGTGGGCCAAATCCTGTCAAAAGGTTGTACTTGATTTAACAGACTGGATGTCTTTATGGTCTACTTTAAATATAACATTCTATAAAACTGAAGAATATGTAAGAAATGTCATTGTTTGTTGAAATAAAATTAGTGAATTATTGAAAATAGTTTGCATGTCGGTAACTCTAAGGCAGTATAATAACTTTCGCTAAAATCAAATTTCCCCTAGAAAGCATATTTTCAGGTGTGTTGCCTATTCAATAGGTCTGAGAGAATGCAAGGCTGTAATTTTTCTGGATGGCACCTTGATCCTTGGGCATGCCTATGTTCTGCCAGTGGGAGTAAAGGAAGAAATACTAGAGAAATCACTGCAGACTTTTCCCCTTCTGCCTGTGCTGTCAGTTGTAAGACTAATGTAGAATACACTAGTGCTTCAACATAGTAAATACATTTCCATCAAACATGATATGCAGAGGGGCTCTCCAAGTGTGCCCAAATGTAAACACTTTTGCTTTTTGGAAACCTCTCTAAGCTGTTATTGTGTATGGTGATTCTCCAAACTTTTCCCTTAGTTTTGTCCCCTTGCTCTGTGTAGGAACACACGTATTGCAAGAGGATGATTTTGTCCTTAGTCTCCAAAGTAAAAGGATGAAGATCTTCAAAAGGAACAATGTCCTGCACTTATATATGCTTAAGATGTCAGAATAGAAATGTTGTTCAGAAGAGAATACAATAGCTAATATTGCAGGAGAGTGTGAATTCCTGAAACAATGTCAGTGGAGTATGTGCTCTCAACGTGTAGGCATGAACTCACCCAATGGCAGGTATTGCTTTGGTGTACAGGTCTGAAGAATGTGCCGCTCTTTCGCTCCTCTTGCAAAAATGTAGCATCACGGAAGTGATTTTTCTCTCTGATAGTGAATATTTGGTGTGCCTTTATGTAGTAATCTGCCCAGTTGTGCCAGGGTCTGCTAAAAAAGATAATTTTACATGATACTAAAAAAAAGCAGAAACCTGACTTAACAGAGTATACAGGGGAAAAAAGGTAATTTTGCCATCATTCCCTCTAGAGTTTGATTCTCTCTGAAAGCACAGTTCAATGACTATGGAATAGTTTTCTCCTTGGAGTCTTTTCAAAATGGTAACTCATTACTCTTTATCAGGCTACAGAAGTAAAGAGGTAGTTTGACATTATTGTCGTTACAGAAATGTAGGCAGATGGGTTAAGGGACTTCTCCAGTGAAGATGTCATAAAACCTGACACTAGAATCCATAAATGAAGTGGTTGATCTACTGGAGGCAGCGGTTTCAAACCGAATGCTCAGGCTGCTAGACCATTCTGCCTTAGTATGTAGGTGTATTACTTTATCTGGGGATACTTTGTGAACACAGAGACAAGTACAAACATCCACCCAAATAAAATTGAACAAAGATACAGTAATCCTTTTTTTTTTTTTTAGCCTCATGCATTCATGTTCAGAAGAATTAATATTAAATGTATTAATTTACTGAAGAGTAATGTCTCTAAAGGAATATATTTCTTTTCCTAACACAGTAGTGTGTTTATGTAAGGAATATTTGTTCGTATCACTGTCTGTGCTCTCCAGATACCTAGATAGGTCTCTGCTACTAGCAGCATTTTCAGAGGAGTCTGAGTCTGTGCTTCCTGGTTTTGGAGAGTTAACTGTAACCTCTGGACCATGCCTGATGGAAATGTATACATTCATATAAATTAGCATTTTCTGCTAACCTGATGACAGATTCTTTTGTACTGAATTTGAGAAGAATTTTGGTGGGGTGCACAAAGAACAGAGATAAACGACCCTGTGGTTACTTACAGAAATTCATTCCTATTGTGGAGTTGTTTCTACTCTTCTTGCCTTATTTAATGTCAAAGAGTTGGAATATGCAGGATACTCAACAGGTTTATGGTTTCAGAATTTATCCTGAAGCTGTCACAAATGTAGAATGTTACTCCATGTCTATCAACTTCATCAAGAGCAATAAAGTTTTCATAATTTCTTTGGGATGAAAGACCTACCTGAGTGTCTAACAATGTAGCCAATTTTTATAGTATCATTATGGCCATTTCAAAATTTAGTGAGTGTAGTTAGTGGGAGAGAAAAACAGTAGCAGTTACACTGTAGTAGTACAAGATAGTAGTGCAGAGCTTATTTTCAAACTGAGAAAGTTGCTGCCTAACTCAGAGATTGATAGACACTTATCTTGTTTTTTCATTTCAAGAGAAAACCTGAAAATAAATTTATAAAAGCCTCTTTTCCCATCAGGTTAATCTTATCTCCTTGTTAGTAGTGTTTGTTTTATAATTGGGACAAAGATCATTTTACTGCAGTGGGTTTCTTGATTGGAGTTGAAGGAAGTTTCAACTTTGAGCTGTGAAAGCTTTCTGTGAGCAGAGATTTACCAAAGGAGAGATTTATGTGTGTATGAAATATGGGTAGTTCACTGTGTGCAGAGGTAAGATGTGTTTCCTGCCATGTAAGTGAACTGAGAAGACTGTGGTATTAACATTTTACAAGGGAATTTGATTTTTCAAAAAAAGCTCTGGGGACCTGGGAGCGTAATTTCATATTGGATGTTCCCTTGATGTGTTGCTGTTTATCGTTATTTCCATATTTATTTTTACATCTAAAATTCCCAGAAGAAAGAGCTATCTCTTTCAGGCATTTGAAAGCTTTATTAAAAAAATAAATCATTTCTAACTAGAAACAAATGTGGTCAAAATGCAGATGTATTCGAGGGGAGTAGATCTAATTTATTAGTTTAAACAACAGCTCAGATGGAGTGGATGAAAAGATTTATTCTAATCTGTGATTCTGTGATAGCAGTGGAAGCTTAAAGGAAGTCCACTGAATGAAATGGTATGGATTAATGAAACGATACTGCTTTGGGGCAAAACCTAGTCAGATTAAGTGGGGGCAAGATATATCGACTTCATCTCTAATTTTATTTGAAAATTTTGGTGTGACTTTTCCTTTAAGCAAAGACTAGCAGACTGATAGAACTGATTATGTTTTAAATATTTATATGTACGTATTGTTCATGTTTGTTTTTCACCATTAGAATTATTCTTGATTTATATTGGAATGAGACTGAACTAGGCTGATGTTTTAAAATAGGCACATACACACTTTAAAATCCTAAAATGGATCTGTATAGAAGATAGATTAAAAAAATATAATTAGAACCTGGCTTAGTAAAGGAAAAAAGGAAGTTAAGAGCCTTATTAGTTTCTGTTGAAGTCAACTTTGCAACTTACAATCACAGTATTATGGCGGTGTATGTATCCATTGGTTTAAATTTCAAGGAGTTCTATTCCCTTGGTTTTGTCAGTTTATTTAGAAGTTGCTGTATGGAAGAGCACGATTGGTTTTAATGTTGCTGTGTGCTGTAGTCCCCTACGTGGCCTGTCAGTATCTTGGCTCAGGTGTGCTGAGAAGAGCTTCTGGCCCAGCCCTTCTGTGTTGTGTTTAGAGATGGAGTAGTGGTGTGTAGGTTCAGCTTTGGAGCTGGAAACTAGACAAAGGCTGTGGTGACGGCTTGTCCTGATTTTCAGAGGCTAGAAAGAAACAAAGAGAGGCTCTGGAATCTTCCTTTCTATGCTCTTTTTAAATCAGTTTCTTCCCTGCAAAAATAAATGGTCACTGTGTGGAACATTATTCCTCAAAAAGTGGTCATAATATTCAAGTCAGTTGTTTTGTACCATGGGCGCTCAGTAAAGTGCAGTACATTTATGGTTCCATCTGGAAAGAATCTGCAGTAATGAACTCGTGTTGTTGTTTTGCCAATTTAACACTTCATGAAATACTGAAGTGCCTCTTGCATGTTCAGAAAGGATTTCTGCTAGTGATTTTGTGAGAAGCAATTCAAATTGAATACAGTAATTTTGAACTGTTTGTTTAATAATATGAAGGGCAATAATAACAATCGTAAAATCATCTGTGCTTATATATTAACATGGGAAGAATCGGGGTTGATGTGAGAATGATCGAGTGCCTTTGTCCCTCAGTGTGTGACCACTGGCTCCAGCCGAGCCACCAAGCTGATTTACACCTCTGATTGATCTGGCTCTTTAGTTCTCCACCAATTCAAGCTATTCATATCAGCTGTTCATTTTGTGTATAATGTTTTCTAGAGCTGAATAAATATCATAAAAATAAAATGAGCTGGTGAATGTTCAGTTGAATTCTAAATTGAATTCACATCAGCCAGGCTAGTGGCCTTTCATTTGACTTTCAATTTGCTTTGAAAAGTAAGTTTTACTTGCATGAATGCAGATAGAAAGTGAATGCTAAACTGACTTGAGTACTTGCTAAAAGTAGACTTGATTTTATTCTGAGTGGAGCTGATGTAGATCAGGGTTGCAGCTCAAGAGTCAGTGGAATAAAAAAGTGAGAAGAGACTCAAACTAAATGGCTTTTAATATGTCACAAAGACATAGCACACTTTATGAGACAGTGTGCTCTGTGGCACTCTAAGACACAATTTCCCAAAACTACCAGCTAATGTTTGCTATGTGGCTAGATCTAAATGCATCCTTTGCAGTATGACTGTACAAGTACAGGTATTTCCATTGGTATTTACCAATATTTTATTAAACTTCAGAAGGGTGAGTTTAGAACTGACTCTTCTTTTTCTGAAAGAGAAACATTACTTGGCACTTCCCATATCTATTTTCCTCTAAAAATCAAATTCATTGCACCTTGTAGCTTTTTTGTTTGTTTGTTTTTGAAGCAGTAAACATATGGCCAAAATTACTTTACTTGGCTTCCTCAAGTTCTTTTCATTCTGAGAAACACTGTTTTGTAATATTAAAATTTCACAAGTTTTTTTTATAGCCAATTCTAATAGTTTTATTTAGTACAACATATCCTTATATGCATACATTTTCTGTCCTTTGTATGTGTTCTGGCTTATGACATGAGCTATCTCCTAGTTTCATAAGGGTATAATCAAAATATTGTTTTAACTTAAAACATGTTTGAACCTTAATATTATCAAGGACTACTCATTTTCCTTATTAATAGTATATACACTGAAACCATCTGGGATGCTCAGGTCAGCAACCAAGGGCAGAATGGTTTAAAGCAAAATCTAAGACTTTTCAGGCATTGGTGTGCTGTCAGAGTCTCTTGAGACATTTTCTTGACAGTGTTTTCCATGGGTACTTATGACTACATGGCTTTACTGTGTTGTCCAACCAATTGAATAGAAAATGTCTATGATAAAGAAGTCAGAATAGAGATGTAAATGCAGCAGGTAAGCCTGGCATGCATTTGGCAGCGGTGGAGCTCTGTTTGCAGTCTCAGATTGGCACCATCTGGATTGCACCATTCGTAATGGGATCATATGTGTACATGCAATTAGTTTGTGTCAGTAGCTGTGGGGATTAGATGAAATTATGGAGCAGTAAATGCTGCTTTGAACCCAGCTTGATTTTGTAACTCAACTTGAAAGCCACTATAATTCTGGCAATTACCCTAGGACTGCTGGGCTTAGAGGCAGAAATAGGACTCTCATCTCATCACCTTTTCTCCTGGAGCTGAAGAGCTTCTTAAATGCAAGGTGATTTGGAGGAGGTGTTTTTGTAAAACTGGAGGAGTATGGAGTGGGAAATCAGAAGCTGAAGATAGATTGATATAAGGGAGGACTGGTGAGAATGATGGCCAGTGAGGCTTAATGTGACAAAAGACAGGAGGCAAAGGCTAGAAAGATGAAAAAAAAATAATCTTTAGAAGTGATTTCTTTATTAGTGTGAGAATTCCTGGCAGAGATATGTGTAGTCAGAGGAGTCTTTAATTAACGTCTGCTTGCTTCTCTTCAATGAATTAGCCTAAAATCCACCATGTGGATTAATGATTTTTTTTTCATTATGTTGACAATTACTCCATGACTGTTTTTATGTAATAAAAATCAGTCTGGAGTAAACTAAGAGGCTGAGTCGCTCTTCCCAAGGGATAACAGGTGAAATTCTGAGATGATGTCAGTAGTGAATCAACTGATGTTGGCATTAAATCTCTCTCAGTGTAGAAATGACTCACCATGCACATCCAAATTGAAGTCTCCTATGAATTTGTTCTGCTTACCTCTGGGGCTGAAAGGACTGGTGTTTTTTCCAATCTGTCACAAACTCCACATCTTTATTATCCGTGTTCAACTTTTATTTAAATGGAAAATGTAAGAACAAAATATTGCTCCTTCATGCAGGTAAGATTCCCTTAGTGAATAAGCCCCCCATCATTCCACTTCTGGACTCTCAGAGAAACAATATATCTGCGTGTAACAATAGTCTAATAAAAATACTAGCTTCAGAGATCCAGGAAATGAACACACACGAATATATAAAGGCAGAACAGTTTTCAAAGGAATTATTGATAACAAATGTAAGAAAATCTTTGAACATCAAATACTGCAGGTGTTGATGTTTTCAGAAGCCTAAGAACTTAAAAAGTGTTGAGCTTTCTGTGTCGTGGTTACAAAGTTTCTATACTGGTGGCTCTGATACTCAGAGAAGTATGAGCATATAAGACAATTTTGAGAAAGAGTATTTCTGCGTAACAGTTTTAGATTTTCTGCTCTATATACCTGGTAGAAGTTGTATGTCTACTTAAGCGTTAAGTGTTTCTGTTTGTAAAGTGTACCTTATAAAGCTGTTAAAATAATTTCCTTTAATTTCTTCACAGACAGTGAACTAGGAGAGGTAATAAGTTCAAGTTAAAAAATAAAAAGCAGAAAAAAATAAAGGATTCAGTACAAAACCAACACCAGTAAAGAACAGGAGATTACCAAATAGTGCAAATAGCATAACTTCCCCAAAATAGAAAATGTGTTGCTAAAAGGGTACAAATATATGGAACATTATAGTGAACTCTTTCCTAGGTTATATCAATAGTGAGGAATGCTTCAGGGTTTTGATATGAGGCTTGTTGAAGGAGATATATTGCCTCTAAAGTTAATTGTACATAATGCTTTATTTCTGTACTTTCATGATTTCTTTGTTTGTTTTCCAGTAGAAATTAGCTTAATTTACTTTGGAGTGATGAATTTAAATTGAAAAAGAACAAAAAAAAGAAGAGTCACTGTAGCTATAGTAGGAAGAGAGTAGATTAGGGCCCTGCATAGGATCACCCACCCAATCACTGAATTAAACACAAAACCTTATACATGCACTGCATGTACCCTGATTTGGCTTTAAGGTTTAATCTTTTTTGTCCATCACTGAACTGATTTTTTCTTTTTTTTGCATGCTTTCTTCCCATGTCAGACCTTTCTCTCTAAAGATGGTCTGTAAAATTAATGAATTACATTAGACTGTGTGCAAGTAAAAGTTTACACACGCATACAGCACACAATGATGCTTATTTCCCTACCCTGGCACACCTCACTGGACCTGGCCATGGTAGATTATCTTCCCAAGACCCTATAAACACTGACTCCTGCAGCAGTATCCCACTTTTACGTGCTTCGTAAAGATGACTGTAGACAGAGGCGACACAGTGGTGTGCCATATTGATTTATTCCAGCTGGGTCAACGATGCTGCCTTACTGAATGGCCACAAAAGCTTGCTGCACAGGTTTTATCGCACAGCTGTAAGCCAGGCAGGTATCTTCATTAGCACGACGCTGGGCGAGCCAGGTGCCAGCTTCTGGCATGGCTCACAGCCATGTCCCTTTGTTGTTCCCAGCCTCTTGCTCATCATATGTCCCTGAAGAAAACTTCAGGAAAAAGCAAGTTAGAGACTTCACAGGGAAGAGAAACAGCCAGTGAGAATGAAAGCAACAATAACAGCAGCGAGTACTTTCCAAAGAGTGCTGTGGTTCCTATTCAGTGCAGTCTGATTTCATTTTTATGAAAACCTGACTGTGGGTACAGAGGAAAATAAAGCATGTCTGGGTCTTGGTCGAGTACAGGACTGGGGATACAAATGGAACTTTTCAGAGAATGCTGTTCTTTCAGTGGGGGTTGCACCCTGGCTGGTTGTTACAATCCTTCCTTCTGCTCAACACTATTTCACATCTCTCTTTGTCTTAATTTCCCTTTCCCCCCATGTCTTCTCACTCTCATATGGCTAATTTAATTTTCTTTCCAGTAGCCCAATTTCCTCCTCAAAATACTTTCAGAATAGACTTCTCCTTGGTAAGGTCTTAGTTTACACCTGTTGTTATAGTTCTGAACCCTGGCTAGCACAAAACAGCACCCATATATAGCCTGAGAATGCAGAGCCATCCTGGATAGACTGGCACGGTAACCTCTGGAGGGACAGGTGTGTGCCTTTTACTGTTTTTCCTGAGATGCTTTAACTCCTCTTGTGACTTTGAATATTCAGTATTGTTATTTTTGAAATTACAGCAGTTTATTTAAAATCAAATGCACTACTTTGTGGTAAAAGAAAAAAGTAGAAGCCTCACTAAAATCCCATTATTTCCATAACTATTTTCCTATGATTTTGCTATAATGATCTCATTCATTTTTACAACATATGCAGAGCTCAGAGCACATATACCACTCTATATTTTTATTACTGTCATAATGAAAAATTGTATTTACTGGAAGAAGTGACATTTTTTGCCTTCTGACAAATTCATGGAAATGTCTTTTTTACTTGCAAATATTTGCAAAGCAAGAATTGATACCTTTGCACAGATCTGCCTTGTGAGGTGCTGGGACACTTTGAAGTTCTTTGATCATTTTATTTAGTTTGTCACACTCCAGGCTGTTTAAATATACTCAGGCATGTTGATAGACTTATAAAACTGACTTGCAGGGCTGTCTGTGGTGTAGAATTCATTATTCTGGGGTTGGGTGTAATGGTTAGAACAAAAGATTGGAAGTTAATAACAGGTTTTTGCAAGTTTTACAACAAAATTTAAAATCAGGTGACACTCCAGTCAAACCTGAATGCATTGCTGTCTTTAATGTCCTTAAACAAATTGCAGTGCAAATTAACTGTAAACTGAAGTTAGGTGATGTCTCATACTGTCAGTGCTACACTTTTCGTTTCATAATGCGCATAAATTCTTCATGCTGATGAAAAGATTTCTGCAGTGATTTCTGCGGAGCTCTCAGAGTAAACCACGAGGTCAGGACAGAATAAAGAAAGCAGTTAACAGTGAACCTATCATCGTCACTGGCTGCCAGAGGAAAGCTAGAGTCTCTTAGGAGATTTCTGTGTGGTGGGTAAGACTTGAAGACAGACAGCCTTTGGCAAAGGGAATCTGCTGGAGTCCATTGTGGAATATGACTAAAACACCTCTGCATTACTCACAAATGTGACTGGTTTGTGTGGCAGACCATACGAGTAAAACTGTGCAAATTGTGCACACAAATCCAGTCTTCGGATGTGTGACTGTGTAATCTTTAAATGTTTTCAGATTGTAGGAATTATATTTTCTCCACAGAGGTGCTATAACTAATATAATATGGTGTTCTGTGGTAATTTGCAATTTCTGTTAGATTGAGTATATAAATATAGAAAGTGTTTGCTTAAAGAGGTGCCAGCAGTGCTTTCTTGAATTTGCATTTATCAGTGTTTGAAAGAGGAATAATTAACCAGGCCAATTACTTAGCTGCAGTTACATACTTCACTGAAGATCTCTGGGTCTTCAGCTCAAAACTGTAAAATTAACTACCAGGCAGTTAGAAAGATGTACCTAGCACAGTATTTCATATTTAATGGAAATTCATCAGGAATCCATCGCTCAAAACAGACTTGTACAGAAAGAGAAGTATTATTCTGTCACTTTCTAGTTCTTTCTCAGGCTCAGCGACACCCATTGCGTACCTGAAATACCCGCTATGGCTCCGGCGTTTAATGTAACTAAGCTGTTCCATGCCCTCTGAGAATCTGGGCCATATTCATTAGTGGAGTTTGTTTTGCTTTGTTTTACTTCTGTTTACATGGCGATATATAGAACTTGAACAGTTAGCCCAGACGAAGTGTTAGGCTGTGTGAAACGACTCTTCACTGGAAGAAAATAATGTTTTTGTTGTTGCCACCATACGTTTGATTCACATTTCATTTTCCTTTTGGCGTGTACAAAAGGCACCTTTCTCTTTTCCATAACAGAAGTTGCTTTGTATTGTGGTAAATGCCTGACTTCTGATGCTTCCTGCAAAGCTGAAGGATTCCTTCTGCAGGGAAGATGTCTCATCTGAAAATGATTGCTAGGTCTAATTTGTAAAAACGTGTCAACATGACTAATTGTAAGATGGGAGGTGAAGCTGAACATGTGCAGTATAATGCTGAATATCTTTGCTGGATATGGCAACATATTTCCGCTGTGGCAGTAAGATCTCAAACCCTTTCTCACAGTAGGTCAGGAAAATAAATGTGATGCTGCTTCAGAATAAATCACATAAATGGTTCTAAAATACGTGACAACTGGCAAATTGATGTTTATTCTGTTTAAGAATTGAGTCAAATTTTAAATATGTATTTCACAGTGGTCATAGTTAGAAATCTTTTCCATTTGCTTGCAATTTTGCTAGCACCTTTCTGTAATGCTTCCTACTTGGTTTTCTACGTATTTTCTCAGCCTCTTAGGACAACACACAACACAATTCTTAAGGGAGAGCTGAGTTGCAGCTGTGTCTACTGTGCTGGTATTGCAGTTAAACTCCTAATGAATACGTATTCCCCAAGAGATGTATTTCCCAGGGAAATGTTCCTAATTCAGCATGAGTTAAGACGAAGAAAGGGAAAATGAGAAAAGAAAAATCCCCACAAAAAAAAGTTGTGTCTTCCTGTTAATTTAGAAATAAACCTAAACAGAAATAATTACATAGTGTAACAGTGGGAAGACTGTCACCAGGTAACTGTTGACAGAACTGAGTCTAGTCTTGCTCCACTCTTTGCCTTTAACACTCTTAGTTCTGTGAAGTGCCTTGGTACCTTCACCACTCACTCACTCAGTAGAATTTGAAGTTTTCACAAAATGTGTAATAGTTCCACTGTTCTTTTGGGTTTTGCATAGTTTTTTTTATAGGTGGCAAGTTAAGAATCTGATGATAAAAATATGAAAAGTCATTTTTTCAAATCTTTTTTCCTTAGTTTCTATAATACTTCTTTTGTTTTAATCGTATCTAAAATATTATAATCGAGTTAACATTCAGATGCTTTTCCTTATGCGTGTTTTTTCCCAACCGCTCCCTTTTCTTTATGGCCTTTCAAATGAGACCCGTCACTCCTTTCTCCCTTGCTGCTGAATGAACAAGATGGTCTTGCATGCATAGAGACTGATGCTCTCTGCATAGTCAATGTTGTTGCACACGGAGGAGTCTCTAAACCTGTGTGACCTTACCAGTAGCTGTGAGGTTAAAAGTGTATTGTAAAATTATGGAGAAAAGTCCAAACAACCATTCCTGTAGTCTTTACATGCAGGCAGGTCATAGTCTGTCAGATATAAAGGCATGGGAGGGCAAATGCAAATGAGGGAAGTTGTGGTAGATCAAGGAAAGTGGTTGAACATTGACAAATTATTGTACATGGAAGTTCAGAGAAGGATTTTTGCAAAAATATCATTCTGAATTAGTCTTGTTCTCTTTAAAGATGACAGTCCTTAGGATCTAAAATATTTCACAAGAATACCTTCTCTTTTCAGATAAAAGGGTCCCCAACATATTTAGTTTCCTTCTATCACTTAAGACACTCTAGGAGCTTTATCAAAGCTATAGTCTTATAAATTATTTTCATTTCTGGAATGGAACTAGTATGGTATTTACACATCAGGCCTATTAAAATATAGCTCAAATTAACTCTCTGAATGTGTCAAAACTTTATTTCTATGGAGTTTTCAAAAGCAATCACCAAAGGTACTCTAAAAGAAATTCAGCTTCTCAAAAAGTTCTTGTATTTTATTTCTACTAACAAGCTATTGATAAAGAGCAGTGTACAAATTAATTGCCTGCTGTAATATTTCATCTGTAGGGATGATCAAGGAACATAAAATCTCAATAATTTCTCAGTATCTTGCAGAATTAAGCTCTAACACTTTGCTTTGCCACCTGGATAGCTTGATAAAGTCCCAGGTTGTCATTTCTTTGCCTCATCAGCTCTCCATCTGCTTCTTTCTCTCATCTGAAAAACATCCCTTTACTCCATACCCATGTTTTCTCCTTGTATTAGTGGGCGCTTTTTGTTTTAACCTTTTAAATTCTATTTTGTGCACCTATTTAAACAAGCCAACTATTTGGCTAAGAGTGTTATACTTCCTTAAAAATAAAAATTGAAGGTAAAGAACCAATCATCTAGAATCCTGTATGAATTCCTTCTTTGTTATTAAAAATACCCACTTACTATAAGGAGCTCTGTATCTGCATATTAGGAATGCAGATGGGAATGTATAACTACATACAAGAAAATATTCCTCTATGTCACTTTACAAACAGTTATAGGTATATTCATGCTGGGCATAATCTTATAATCACAGCAAGACTAAAAGGTTTAAATTAGTCCTGTCATTCCTGGTCCTTTAGGACCCAAAGACTGTGGTGTAATATTAAAAGAAAGATGTTCTTTAGCAGGTGCATGATTTTCCTTAGTCAGTGGACCATTGACTTTCTCTCCATGAGTTCCATTTTTCTTCAGAGATCTCTAAGGCCCCAAACACATTAAAGGTCTCAGTAGAGAACACCCCAATGTCTATTAAATTTAACAATAACAAGTCCCCAGATGACAGCAATTAAGCTGCAAGTATTTGCAGACAGCTCATGTGGATGCCTTTTCCTTGTTTCAGAGAGAAAGCACTCAGGCAGCAAAGTAAAAATGAAAGGAAAATAAAAAGCAGAAGGTTTGCTCTAAACATTCCACAGCATACAAAGCCCACTGACTGTGGAACAGCTACTGAGACTATACTTGGCAGAAACGTTATAAATCTGCATGGTGCAATCCAATGCTCTTAACTCTTACCTAACAAAATATTTGCCAGCAGAGGCTGAGATGATGCATTTCTTGCTTGCTCAGATCGTCTGCAAGTTGAACTTGTGTGTGCATTGAGATATGTGTGGTACCATGTAGAATTTATAGATCATCTACACTTCGTGTAGGCACAGAAGAAAGCAGAGGTACTGCCAAAAATGTACTTTCAGTCTAAGATTTAAAAAAAGTAGTACATTTTTCAAAGGTTTTGGTAACATAAGTAGCTCACTTTGCAGAATAGTATTACAGTTTGGTTCTGCTTGCTTGCTCAAGATTTCTTTAAAAAATAAAAATCCACTTCATGAAAAAATAATTTTCATAATTATTGTTTTAGATGAGCTTACATAGTTTTATTGTTATGCATATGTAATGGAAAGTGGTTATTCTTGACTCTTGTTAGGGAGCTAGAATTAATTTCCTACTCTCACTGTTACTATAGTAACTGCACTGGAAAGTGCTTATTTGGATATTTTTATTCTGAAATAACTAGAATTTTCAATGTAAGTTCAGCTGTTTTCCAGAGTGATGCATGTTAGAAGAAGGAATATGCATCAGAGAATAACATCTCACCCGGGTTGTATATTGAGATACCAACAGCATTTTGCATTCATATCCCGCATTTGGCTTAATTTACTGATGTAGTCAAAGTTCTGTAGGTACAGCCTACAGCATAGCTGGAGAGAGGACATATGAGAACAAGTCCCTTGAACCTGTTCTTCACTTTGAAATAAATTCTCAGATTTGTATTTGAATGAGCCAACTGAATTTAGCTAACTTGAGGTGGAACTCTAAGACAACGGAGCGTCAAGGAACCTTCCCTTTGTCTCATCTTGCTGGTTTTTAAGAAAAAAATGCATGTTATGCATTATTTAGAATTTTAACTCTAGGTAGACAAAGCTGAGACAAAAACATGTCTCTAACCCACACTTGGCTTACTCATAGAAAACAGATTATGTTGGAAATTATTTTGATTTTTTAAAATTTATCACCATACAAACTGTCAGGGATTTATCTCACCAGACCTGTTTAATAGCCACCTAGTCTTCCTTTGTAAAGAGAGGAAAAGGAACTTCTACTGCTCTACATTTCAGATGAAGGTAGATGTTTGAGAGAATATGAAGTCTGGAAACCTTGGAAACCAGGTTAAATGCTGAATTTACAAATGAGGTAAAACTTCCCTTAGTGTACATAAAAATAATCAGATATACTTACGACATTAGTCATAGCTGTTGTGGAGAAGATTTAAGGGAAGAGGCATCTTTTACTTCTCAAGAACCATGCTTTGCCCGACTTTGACCTGAGAAGCTGAGAAGTGTCTCTTACAGTACTCTCTGCAATAATTATTCACTGTTTTCTGTAAAGAGCCCTAATACTAGGGAGAAAGATTCTGTCTCTTAATCCTTTGAAGGCATCAATTCATTGTTGGAATGTCATGTGAAATAATTGTGCTTTCCAGTCTTTTGTTTTAAACACGTTTTCTAGTTAGGTGAAGAACTTTTTTTCACCCGTTCTGTTCATTTGTCAATTAATAATACACTGCAGTTCCAAGTTTACAGGTATAGGCACTTTTCCCTACCATAATACCAAGTTACTTCACAAAGTCATGTTTCGTTAAGTCAGTGTTTGAAAATCTGGATTGTATTTTCCTCAGATCTCAGTGAATAAATCTTTTCTGACTGAGTTCATTAGATTGTCTAGTTGAAATGCTATTTAAGCATCAAAATCCCATAGATAAACCGATGATGTTTTAATAATAAGGAAGATGGAACGGAATTAAAGAAAGCAGCTGTTCTCGTACCTTACAAAGAATCAATATTTAAATCAAAGCAGATGATATGAGTTCATTCACTTCACAGCCACACGTTACCAGGAGTTATTTTGGGGATCAATGCTGCACAGTACAAATGATTCTTGAAACCAAAAAAAGAAAAAAAATACTCCACAGGTGTGCTTCCTGATTTTAATCTTATTGAGGATTTCTGGTTGTGTTGTTCTAGACGCTGTTGTTAAAGATCCATTTACTTTAAAATTTAACTTCTGTGTTTATTACTATTTTCAAAGGAAATTTAATTCTTCTGTCACTTTACCTGCCTTTAACACCATGCCCTGGATTTAACCTCAGTAATAATAATAAGAAAAGAGTCTTTACTTTGCAATACTTGCAGTGAGGTTTTGGATACACGCATACATTAAAACATGTTTTATCTCCTCCCCACTTCTCTGTCTGTCTTCAAGGCACACTTTGCTCTTAATCCTGTTGAATCAATACCAAACAGCAATTCGCTGTGAAATGGGGATTTAGAGATAGGTCACTTGCTGATAGCATATTCAGCTAGATTGAAACCCCGAAAGCAAAATGATCCTCTTCCGTTTTAAAAAAGCAGTTGTTAATGTACTTCACAGAGTCCTCCTGTGTTGGTCATGTGGTTCGGTTTGTTTTTTGTTCTTTTTTTGAGGTGAAAGTAGTTTTTGAGAAGGGACACATATAGCATTTTTTCCTATCTAGAACTCTGTAAATAGTGGAGACCGGTGACTAGATACTAGGAAGAAATTCTTCACTGTGCGGGTGGTGAGGCAGTGGCCCAGGGTGCCCAGAGAAGCTGTGGATGCCCCATCCCTGGAGGGGTTCAAGGCCAGGCTGGATGAGGCTTTGAGCAACCTGGGCTGGTGGGAGGTGTCCCTGCCCATGGCAGGGGGGTGGAACTAGACGATCTTTAAGGTCCCTTCCAACCCAAACCATTCTGTGATTCTATGAATTTACGTTTCTATGATTCTATGAAATAGCTAATTATTTATTTTATTTTCTTGGTGCCTGAATCCAGAAATTGGTAGAAAAATTGTATCAAACTGAAATTATTTTTTCAGTGTATTTTTGCTTCCTGAATTCTTTAAATATTTTTTTTCATTAGCAAATGTTTCATTAGCCATGTGATGAATTGTTATTTTTTTTTGTTTGTTTTTGCACTTGTAAGAAAATTAAAGGAGATAATTAGCAAATGTTTCATTAGCCATGTGATGGATTGTTATTTTTTTGTTTGTTTGTTTTTGCACTTGTAAGAAAATCAAAGGAGATGAAATACTCTATTCAGAAAGAAAGCTGCCAGGCAGGAAGAGATTTTCCTCTCATCCAATAGTTCAGTAGTTAGGGTACGCAGTTAGAAAATAAGAGAATTGGTTTTGGTTCCTACAGTATAATAAGGCCAGCCACTTGTGTTCCCCCTTTCCAGAGAGTTTTAGTCAGTAGGGTTTATGTTATTCAGTGATAGGCCTCTGAAGCGTGTTTTGCTTTGTATAAAATAATGAAGCAAGCAGTGTAAATCACGGGGATTAGAGTATGCATGTGGGAAGCTTCTTTCTGTATCCCACCTGACCTTTCTGTAACATACTAATAAGAGAGATTCTCACAACCCCACAAGTCTCTTATGTCCTGTAGCCTGGTGCCTGGTATGTGAAAAGGGTATGGTGTGGACTGAGTTTTCTCAAGGTGAGAATGGGTATCTAACAGCCCACCTAAAAAAAGTTATCAGAGTTGGTTCAGTGCTGTAAACATAGACTCAACTGGTTGTAACTTCCTAAATAGTGAAAAACTCTGTCAAACTTCATATGCCTAGAAAAACTACAGCAAAACAAAGTAATGTTCTACACAAATTTCTTCAGGACTTTGTGAGTTAAGCTCTTACATGTATTTTCAGTGTGCAGGGAGTGGAGGGGTATTTTTTTGTTGATTTTTCCAGTGTAAAAATCTAAAGCATCACAAGAGGTGAAACTGCAATTTGTATGTTGCTGTTTTAATAGCATTAAATTTTTTTTTTGATGTCTAATACTCTTAAAACCTCATCTTTCATCTTGATTTGGAAAAGGAAAATATAGTAGATCTGACAACAGTGACTTAAATTACCTTTTAACCCAACCCTAAAACTTCCTGTAAAGAACACTATCTATTTAAAAGGACAGAATGTTATGTCTTCAGTTTTTAAATAGGTAATGTTAAGCTAATGTGTAACACATCATTAAGTTTTCATTTCACTTTCCCAAGAGTTTGAGATGTCCCAAATACTGTTTCTTTGTTCCTCATCCAGCTTTTTTCTTGCCACTGAACTACAAGATTACATAAAATGGCCAAATTGTTTAATTAATTCTTGGTCTATCAGGCAATTGACACTAGTAAATTAAACATGCTGGGAAGATTCCCAGACACTGAGGCCAACTGGCACGAATCGACCCCGTGCTAATAAAGTCTCCTACCTGCCAAAGCAGGGTGGCTGCATGTGAACGCCCTTTTGGGAGTCACTGCTGGAAAGGTCCAGCTCCCAGTTATACTTGGGAATTATTTGGGGGAGTGCCAATTGTCCTAGGCCAGAAACATTCCCTGGATTATATTAACAATATACAGAACCATATTTTATTGCCTGGGAATGGTATAATTAACTAGTATAGATGTAGCCATAAATGCTATGTGGAAGAAATTTCACAGCCAAAGCACTGCATAAACACAATAGTCACTACTAATGAACAATTAGATTTGTGTTTTGATGGTTGATGACAGTAGACATTGTAAAGTGATTTGAAATCTAATGATAATAAGCTATGTAGAAAAGCTGTGTGATGTTAATTGTGGAAGTAAAAATATATTAGAGATGTGCATTGCTGTGCTGTTGTTGCAAATGGCACAAGTTCTTCTTTAGATGGTTTCTTTGTTAACTGCTTTTGCTCAGATCCCTCAGGATACTTTATCATTCACCTTGCAAACATTGTTCCAAATGTTCTATTTTTCTAGCAAATGGAATAGCTTGGAAATGAAAGCTTTGAACTGACAGTTGAATCTTCACATCACTGAGAACCTCATTATTTGCAGTAGCTTGTATGAAATTGCATCTTGATTGCACCAGTCGCACATGTACATTTCAAACCCTGTAAATAAGAAGCTAATTCTCAATATCGACCTCAGATTTTAGAAGAACCGTGGGACAAATAAGGTTTCAGAAGCAAGTTGTTCAGCTATTGAGACTTCACACATGGTAATGTTAACATAAAATGGAAATAATTCATCTGGAATAAAGAAAGGAATTTATCAATGCTTGTTGAGCTATTCTTCCTAGCATCTGTATTACTACAGAAAGTGTATATAAAGAAAAGGAACAAGAAAAAAAAAAAAAAAAAGTACTAAGTATATTTTTCTACTACTTCCTTTAGGCCCATAGCCTTAATTAGAACAGGTTTGCCCTTACATCAGAACTGCCTCTGTCCACCAAACTCATTGGCATGGCAATTATAGTAACAGATCTCTGAACTCCACTGATTAAGGAAACATGTTTCTGTGAGCAAACATCGAGCATTTCTGTCTCAGACTTATGCATTATTTTGTAATTGACTGATACATAAAACATGATCCCTGACCATTCAGATCCAAGTGCTTTGATCAGAACACAGATAACTCAGTTGTTTTTTCAGTATGCAAATGGTCAGTGTTCTTGAAGCTGCTAATTAAACAGTTCCTTTTTGTACCCAGGATATCCTTTGATCAGTGTTTTGCCAGTTGAACCCCTGTGTCATATTTGCACGATGTCTTCCTCTCCCTTCGTTACGAACCTGTCTTTGGAGTCAGCTTTGAATATCAATAAGCCAGCTGGCCATTCCTCTCTGGTTGTTCACCGTTAGAGATTATTTGTCCTTTATAGAAGTTCACATATTTCTAAAGGGAATGACCTTTGAAAAATTAAAAACACAAGAGTTCTTTTTGTAACATCTTCAAAGATCTGTCCTAGTCATTCACGGTGCTCTGGTTGGAGATAAAGCAGTTCGCCATGCTGAGCCATCTTTGATGTAGGGGGAGAGTATGCAGCTTAGTATCTTTTCTGTTTTCCTGAAACCATTCTGCTTGAAAACGGTCTGCACACATGCTTTGGTGTGCGTAGTTCCACAGGAATAAGAGATGGGATTTGTCTGAATAAAATGAACTGGTACAAATGCACACTAAATAATGTTTGGTCCCAATTTAGCTAAACAGAACTACTTACAAATCCATTTGGTTTCTCATGTTAAACAAGCCAAATATTGCAGTTCACATAAATAGGCTTTTTGATTTTTAATCTTGCATTGAGACAAAGATTGAGAACAAATAATAAAAGACTCTTGGGCAAAATCAGTGGCAGAAAAGGTAATTGACAGGACTTCTACATATGTAAGACCCTGCTCCTTTTGAAATCACCGTAGGGGTTGAAGCCCATAATATTCATCTTGTGGTCATTTAAAGAGACTCCATTTAAGAGATAAGGGACTTTCTGATGATCCTTTGGAAAATTAAAAATAACAGATCTGATATATTAAATTTTATTAGCACTTTTCAATTACCTTTCAGTTTTCTTTCTTTAATCATGCATCTCCATGAACAAGGTGATAAATCATAAGCGAATACTCAAATATTATAATTTTAAAAGTGAATTTTAATAAGAACGCTTGTCTGACGTAAAATACCCTTCAGGAAAATACAAAAAAGCAATTTTGATAATTCTTCAGGTTTGTTTTGTTTAAAGTCATCATTGCTTTACATCAGTAACACAAGAGTCTGATTTTTACGTCTGATTATACTTTTGCCTTTTTTCAAGTGAATGCACATTACATTTTCTTGAGGAATTGCAGCTGATACAGAGATAGTGCTTATAGTTTCTGCATGACTATTTACTCACAGTTAGGCTTGGTGAGTGGATCAATATTTGAAAGAAGAGATACTAGCTCCATATGTTCCCTTCCTACTTAAAGCATTCAGCAGGGAATTAATTATTCTTGTATATTGCTGGGTTTGATAGATAATGAATGATTTAGCTTACAGACTCTCCCTACCAATTCTGGAGTTATGGCAGTAGCGTGACTTAAAGTAAGGGTATGTCAAGAAAACAAGCAATATATAAAAAAAACTTCATACCACAGATCAGCCTGCCCACATATGATTTTTCTAGTCCGCTCTGATCAGGAAGGATGGATCTTGGTTACAATTTCTCAGTGCTTTAGGCCTGGAATCGTAAAGGAGTCAGTATCATTGGTTTTTTTCTTTCTAAAAATCTGTTGCATGTGATACATGGACTGTCTTGGAACAATGTTGTGCAGCTTAGTTGCCAGTATTTTGTAGTGGGAATGGCACTGAGAATGCCCGGCTGGTTCATCCTAACCTGGTGGCTAGGTTACAGATAAGTACAGAATAGCAAAGTAATATCTTTAATTTATTTTTTATTTTATAAAGTTCATTCTTGCTGTGCTTTCCCAAAGTGTATATATGAAGACACTGACTTTCACAGTTGCAGTAGAGCCACAGCAGTGTATTAACACATTTTTTCTCTTGTTCTTTGTGTTTTTTTAAGAATACATTTCTTGTTCTTATGTATCATGGAAATATGAAGAAAATATAATCTTCAAGGTGGCACCTGCCTAAAATTGCAGAGAAACTGAAGCAGTGGTTCTCAGGGGAATTTTTACTATTTCATGGAAATTATTTCATGTGTTTCAAGAAAGATTAATGAGTAGTGCTGTATTATTTAGCACTCTGAGATCTTAATACTTTTTTAGGCAGAGCGCATCGCACACATGCAAGTACTTCATACATTTAGCTTTTTCATGCATGCTGAACTCGGTATACAAGGTATTCCATGTTTGTCAACTCCATGAAATACCCAGATACTTTACAATGGGAATCTGTGGATGGACTGTTACTTCAAACTATTCGATGTAACGTCTCTGGGCTGTTTTTTACATATCTCGGTAGAACTCTGCCCAGTGACACCAGGAATCTGCAGGGAAATTATTAGCAGTGAGGTTACCAAGTCCTCTTGCTGCAAACTACCAGATGCCTTCCAATTGAATACAGGGTCTTGCTGAGCTTAAGCAGGAGGATTTTTACGATGTTCCTTGAATAGAAGATAGAGGAAGATTCTATGGAAACAATACTGTGGATGCGTGTACTTCGTATGCAGATGTAACAGTTGTGGAAAATAGAGTAAATAATTTGAGTGGGCAGAAAGGCATGCGGTTCAGGTATGCAGATGTAACAGTTGTGGAAAATAGCGTAAATATTTTGAGTGGGCAGAAAGGCATGTGGTTCAATTTTTTTTAATGAAAAAATGTATCAGTTTCAAATTATTGGCAAGCTCTACTTTTTGGGAAACTCAGGAGCAGGGGAGGCGAAGTCCAGGAGCATTTGAACACACTGTATATCTTCATTAAGCACACTATATAAATCTAACTGCCAGCTACCACAATGCCTTTTGCAGGTTTTATTAATCTCAGTGACAGTTAACACAATGCCCTCAGTATGAATCTAAATGCCAGTTGCATTTCTCCTGCTTAACTTTTAAGTAGAGCTGTGCAAAAGACAAGAATTCTGTCTGGGGAAGGGCTGGGTTTGTCAGTATATGTCTTCATGCCAGGTAGGACAAACTCACTAATTCAGAAATTATCTGACTGAAAAAAAGGGGAAAGAAGGTTCTTGTTAGTAAATGGAAGTCTTTGATTAAAAGATGACAGCAATAGTAATTTAGATAATGCTTTTATGTTTTATTTGGTTGTACTGTATAATCTAAGTAAATCAACTAAAGCAAGCTTATAATGAAATAAAAAAGGAATTTTTCATTCCACAACAGTCTAAAGGAGTTTGCTGACCTTTTCTACTACCAATACTTTCCCCTTCATTTTTCCCCTAATTAAAATTGATAACCATATCATTAAATTTTTCAACTTCAGCAGTTACTCAGTCCTTCTATAAAGGTGATTCACATGAGGATCCGCACTTTATCAGGGCACAACGGTTCAGAGCCTTTTAAGTTTTCTTCAAGGGAAACGGGAATCACAAAATTAGTCCTTACTGAACAGTAGAAATTACAGGCAACTAAAACTAACTTCCCTTCCTAAACAAAATAACTCCTTACCTTTATGAATTTTGGTGTATTAAACTAATTTTAATCAATGATTGCTAAAGCTTTTCAAAAGCATGTGTATGTGAATAGCTCAGAAGTAATGGTACTATAACTTGGTGCTTCCACGTTTGTAATAGTTGTTTAAGAAAAAAACCCCGTTCCTCTGAGCAGTTTGTAAGCATGTCTTGGAGAAAAAGGAATTTGTGCGTGGCTTTTAGAAATGGCACGTGGCTATGCATTCCCTATGCTGGTGTTAAAGAGGTTTATAGTAGCCACTCAGTGTCTTTACTTAATCACTTTGGGTAGTTTGGAAAGATAATAGTAGTGGCAAGAAGTGTTTTAATGAATCGCCAAGAAGCCTTATAAAACAGGACAACTGTTCTTGAGCCAAATAGGAAGGCCTTTAATATGAAGCATGCCAAACATTTTGATGTCCTAATTTTTTAGACTATATTGTTCTATTCATTTCCATAAAAGACTAAACAGATGTCATTAAACATACTGAAGTAGTTTAAGTAAACAGGCATTTTTTTGTCTTCAGTTTGATCAAGATTTCTACTGAGAAAAGATGTATTTTCCTTTAGATAAGATCCACAGTGTAAATGCAGAATGCTGTGTTCTGAAGGTCTGCTTTGAATCACATGAACTTTGGCTAAAAAATGCAATCCTAATTCTAGCATAGTAATTAGTATTAAATTCTGCATTTTAAAATGTATGAATCCCGTGAGTTAGAAGCAGAAGATCAAACAGAGGAATGCCTTTGTTTTCTGCGGCTGTTTCTTTCAATTTTTATGGTGTCTAGACCAATAGGTCAATCTCCTTGGAACCAAGTATGAGAGGGAGGGAACAAAGTGTCACCTTATGGAGTGTTTACTTGATTCTCTCGTTTTATTTCTGTTTCACAGCATGGAATGTTCTTGCTTGAAAGTGTACATACATCTATTTCTATGTGTAGAGGTGTGTATATATACAGCTTTATATTTATACAGTATTTATATAGGTGTCTGTGTATATATATATAGGTGTGAGTATATATAAATATATATATAATATTCTTGAAGGTATTGTAGTGCATCGTGTTTTGGTCAGTGGATAAGAGTTTTCTGCCCAGTTATTCTCACTGTCTTTTCAATAATCCTGACCTCATTGTGTTCTGCATGGGGGAAAAACGCTGCCATGAGTGAATCTGCTTTTTTTTTTTTTTTTCATTATAACTCACTCAACACGAAAGCATTTAATTTGGAGGGTACCCTGTGTACAATGGCTCTATTGTAAAGGTATGCTTATAAAATAGGAGTGCTATTTGGTTACTGATTGATGGTATGTTTGAAGAATAGAAGAGTGATGGGTACCGTATTGACTCTTTGATCCTCAGAGGCACTCTGGACTATGACCAGAGCTGCTCTGAACTATAAACTATGAAAGCATTTCCATAAATACTTAAGATCTGCCATTTCTCTTTTATATGTCTTAGATTTTACATCATGCTCCATGCCCATGTTATCTGTGCATTTTCCATCATTCAGTGCAGGACCTTCATTCTGACTTTCCTTCAAAAATTAGACCTTTGAAATTTTTTTTTGTGATGGAAGGAAGTTTTTTCCTTAAAATAGATGTTTATTTCAATTATCTTTCCTCAAATATACATCTGTAACTTCTGGTTTACACCTCTTTTGTAGCATACTAAGAGTTGATGAATCTTGTTTTATGTTAAGTCCTGAAAGTGCTGAACTTTGTCAGCCCAAAGATGTGGTGGTACACCAGTTTGTAGTTGCTGGCCAGCTGTCAAGGGAGGACTGGCTTTCCTGGGAGAAAGCAGGCAGCTCTCTTCCAGCCAGGGAGCAGAACAGTCCAGGAAAGATAAAACACTTCGTTCCAGCTGCAGCTTCTTCTAAGGCTGGTGGATAAAAACTCAGATATGTTGTTTTGGACTGAAGAAATCTAAGGATAATTAAAGTTATAAATTGCATATAATAAAATTGCCAGGAATTGGGAAAATCTGTGTTGTGTAACAAGATAGAGACAGTTAAAATATATTTGAACACGCACACACACACACGCACATACATACAATGTGTGTGTGTGCTCATATGTGTATATATGTGTGTGCGTGTATATATATATATATACACACATAGTACTCTGAAGCTACGTGGCTACTATCAGCATCAACAAGAAATCCTTAATTTTTTCATGGTAGTTTGGTGGTTTGCAAACAGATGTTCTCCACTGAAGAAAGCACGCAGTGCTGTCAAGTGTTTCTTTCTGACTACTAACATTACCCATGTCTTGCTTAGATTTACCAGCAAGATACTGGACTAGCTGGTGGTACGTCATATGGTGTGAAAGATAAATAGAGCTGACTGCTACCTCCATATGGTTGGGATTTGACTTCAAGAGATCTCTCAAGTGCAAATAGAATTTCTGTAGGACGGAGAAGCAGCATAAACTTGAGGGAAAACATGGGTTTATAAAATTAGATACTCTGTCCTCTGAAATATCTTCTATGAATAAATGACTTATTTTTTAGACAAGTGGTAGCATTCAGATGACTTTTGTTAAACCTGACAGTGTGCATAAAGTTGTCTGACCTCTACCTGAAGCTGATTCATTAGTACATTATCTGTTCGTATCCAGGCCTGATGGGTGACTGGAAGAGCTGTAGTGGCTTGGCAGAAGAGAACATTGTTCTGTGTGATGCTTACCTTGGTTACGGAAAGGAGATTTAGTTCTGTTTAATAAATGGCAAGTCCAGTTGCATCAGAAAACAGTTTCTTAAAAAACTATGTTCTGTTGTAGAACTGTTTTTATTAATTGTACAAGATTGATGTATTTCCCATAATATTTGCTGTTCCATAGTGGTTTGAATACTACTAACATTGCATAAAATGCACATATATGAATTCCCAGTTGCTGCAGGAGAACTAGAGTTAACTGAGCACTATGAAAGTGAAATATGAAAAAAAATTGACATTTATTTGTGTACTTTAATTGTACTGAATCATTTAGTAAATCAAAGACTGCTGAGTAAATTGATAATTTCCCTAAAAGTTCACTATTAAAGGAAAATGTCACTTAAAAGAAAAAGGAAAGGTTCAAAAATCAAGGTACCTTTGGCATCAGTAGACCAGGTCTGATATGTTCACCAACAAAGGGTATTATAAATCCTCTTGTTACAATTTGTGAAGGTACTATTTTGTTTTGTTAATGATTCAAAAGCTTTAGAATATTGGGGAAATAAAAATTTCCTTTTTCTTGCAAGAAGTCTTTTCAAAACAGGATTCTTTAGCTATCATGATGATTTCTCTTCTGTTGACTTATTTATTTATTTTTTATTATAATGTAGCTCTGGAAATTTTTGTCCTCTGTAGAACTGGAAAACATTTTCACCAGCTTTCGTATATGTTAATGTTATTCTCTGATATTCTACTGCATTAAATAAAGCAAATTTTTTCTCACCTTAGTTCTTTTTATTTTCATCTAGAGGGGAGTGTTTGTAGATTATTCATGAAGCTAAAGGGGAACAGGCCCTTTAAACCTTTGTCTAGTATTTGATCTTCTAGCATCTATAGCAACACTTTTCAATCACCCGCTGATTGTAATTCTTCTGAAAGTTTCGATGTAACACAAAAATCAATATTAACAGATGTTGTTTGCTTAAGTCTGAAAGTGTTCCAGAAAAATGCTCGTCAAATGCATCCTATCTATGGTTTCATAAAGTTTCAGATTCACAGAATCAATATCAGCAGATGTTCACTACTTTTATTTTATTTTTTCCCAAGGCATTGCAGAAGTGCTTCTTCCAGCATAATTTTGAAAGAAAATTGAAACCACCAAGTGTATGACAGCTTTCGCTGTTGCCAAAGAATATGCACTTGTCAACTAGTCGAGAAACATTGTCTCCATCTAATATCATTAGAGACCAATAATTAAACAGAAAAAGGCGGTTTTAATTAGTGCATGATGAATGATTGTCTGAATCAATCCATAATGTAGTCCATACATGTTAAATTCTGTATTGGGGCTAGATTAGCATTTCTTTATCTAGCGAGAATGTTAATGCAGAAAGGAAATGTTACAGAGGTAGTTAGGGGTACGGTAAGAAAAATCTCCTGTGCGCATTGGCTTATAACAGTGAGTTTCAGAGGTAAACTTGGCTCAGCATCACTTTGTTCTACACTTTAGCATTTTTTTTAAAGAGCTGACATGAAATCTATAATTTCTGCGTGGAATATTATAAGGCCTCAGAATGTGTCAGAAGATTGCTGCCAGCAGAAAACAAAATAATAAGAAAAGAAGGAAATAAAACCCCAAACTTTTTTATTGGGCAGTTTGGAGGCAGTTCTTAGCTGTTTTATGCCTCTTTTAGTACGTTAAAAAAATGTGGTGGTTGAAACTGGCCTATGTGTTGAAGAAAGTGTAATCTCCTGTGGTGTGGGATTTGGTGGGTGGGGTTGTTTTTCTGGTTAAAATAAAGTACGTATACCTCAAATCAGTTATAGAAATCTGTATGTGCTTCTCTGTGGATGCGCGTAATAATTTCTGATATTTTTTAATTGCAATTAGATGACTTCCTACAAACAGCAACATGCATCTATTGCAAGTTCTGGAAAAGTGATAAAGACTAACTATAAAATATATTTGATATTAATAAGTATTTTTGTTGCCTATCGTAAACTTAATGTGTGTATTAAATCTGCCTCATTCTCAGTACTATATTAAAATGCCAATGACTTGTCATAATAAGTATAATAATACACTGATAAATTGCAGCAAGATAAAGCCTGCAGACAGATCTCCTTTAATATGATTATGTATCTCATGTCAGTAAGTTTTCTACAAACGGCATAATTTCAGGAGGAAAAGCAGTTGGTTGGTGGAATTACACATGCAACATCTCCAAGCTGATTACAGGTTCGACTAAATCATGGTTATAGAAACGTGGAGAATTTTTTTTTTTGTCTGTGAATTTAAACCATTGGTATGTTTATACCGTACATCTGGGATTATTCTGTGTGAGCTCTGAGCTAAAAGAAAACTGTGCAACTGTGTTAGCACAGCAGCAAGTCTACACAAATAAAGCTGCCTCTCAGCAGGGTTTATTAATGTAGGCATCACATCATGCTACTGCAGTTATATAGGGGTTTTTTTCAGGCTCAGAGGGTAGGCAGAGTGTGCTTACATCTGCCTGCAGTACATAGCATAAACATATGCCAGCAGACTTGGCCCCGAGTTGGATTTACTTTAACAAAATTGTGGCAGTTATGATGCCTGTTTATTGTATTCAGATTTAGCACTCCTCAAGAAGGAGCCAACATTCATAAATTAACTGGGTTTTTTTTTGTTGGATGTAATGTAATAACAAACTGTATGGTTTTACAGTAGCAACTTTTTCTTTGGACCCTTTTATATATATCTGTATCTGTGCAGCTCCAGCGTGATTGCAAGTTCTAGCATACGATGTGTTTTATTTTCATTGTTTCTCGCAGGACAGAATAAAAAGAGAGGAAAGAAAATAAAAACCTTTTACATTTCCTCAGTATACCTTAGCTTGAGTAGGGGATTATTGATGATAAAGTTTCGGTATTTCTAGGACAGTAATGTGGTTTTTTAAATGTTGCTTCCTCATAGATATGGTTCATTTCTATGATGAACAGTGTAATTTTTAGTATGTACATACTCGTAAATAGTAAGAACAGGAGAGTAGGATGTGGAGAAGCATAATAGTATTGCTACTATTTGGACACATTTTGTTTTTCTATGTAACAAAAAACCTCCAAAAGATAATTTCCCCTGATTTCATTTCTTACCATAAGAGGTAGAAGTAAAGAATTTTCTACAAAATAAAGAAAAATCTGCAAAGAACAAAAAAATAAAAAACTTGATGTAGGCTGTAAACACAAATCAGTGCCCTTCATCGGTTGGTTTAGCATCTCCCTACTGTGACTTTTCTGACTGCGCCCCGTGCCAGCATAGCCTTAGTAAAACCATATGGGCAAGTCCTTCCAGTAAAATGGGCTTTTCTGAAACAAAAGGGAGCCACAAAGCCTCGTGCTGTTGTTCTTAGTCTAATTGCCACTGGTTTGGAGAATAATAACGTGTAACTCCAGAACTTCTCTCCATCCTTTCAGCTTCTATGGGGAGAGCTTCATACCCTTTTTCCATCATAACTGTCTGTCATCTTAGTAAAATAAATTAATTTGGAATCTTTAATACTTCAGTGGACTTTTGCAGGTGCATCTGTGGCCCAGTGAAGGCATTTTCATTATACCCTTACTGTTTAATTAAAATAGGGTTGTTTTTTTTTTTTTTTAAACATTGAAATATGTAAAAGCAAATTATTTCAGAAGATAGCACCTTTGAGCAGTCAGTCCGTATTAAACATTTAGGAAACAAGAAATGTTCTATATCTATTATTAAAATAAGTGTCAGCACACAAGAGAAATTTTAATAGAGTGGTAATCTGTGATAGAGGCAATGCCATCCTGTTTTCAGCCATGAACCCTAAAACTAATTTTCATTAGTTTCAGCTGATGGGTGACTACACAGGATGTGATGATAAGCAAGAGGATAGAAGGTTATTGAGTGTATACAGTATAGATCTAGCAGTTAAAGAGTAGAAACTTCAGGATTTGCTGTGCATGTAGAGAATTTTGGAACTGAATTTTATTTTTCTAAGCTTAGAAAAATATGTTTTTTAAGATTCTACTGACAAACTGGAACATAAATTAATTCATTGTCTAGAGATCCAAGAACCTATTACAGTTCTCACAGTCACCTCTGGCATCTCTCTCTGTTTTTCAGCCCATCTTAAATGTTGCAGTGCTGTCCCATTCCTTGGATAAATAGGTACAATTCATATTGCCAGCTGCCTGGGACTACTGTATTTGCCAATAAATGGGTATCAGGAATAGCTGAATGAAGAGATGTTTGAATTGAGAAGAGAAAGTTTAAAATTAGCAAGCAAGATGAATGCTATCAGATCTAAAGTAATTTTTATCCAGATTCATCAAGGACACAGCTGCTGGAGTGTGTGACTTGGGAGAGAAAGTCAAGGAATGTTTACTTGCTAGAATGAAGTGCAGCTAGGAATTTGCAGATTGCATTAACTGAAATAATGTTGCGTGGTTACTTTTTTTGGAGATTGTGAAATAATCAGGAAGAAATGGAATAAATATTTCACAAAGAAACCCCCTTTGTGACAAGTAGCGTAAAGGTGATGTTCTTTACTTTAAAAAGGTGCTGCAGAGGAGATGACTATTTAAGGCCAGTTTTGTTTAGAGAATGGATAACTTACCACTTTAAATCCAGGTAAGTTCTAGCACATAAAAACAAATGTATACTTTCAAATAATTTCTATAAAGATTATTTTTCATATTTTCACACATCACCTGAGATAATCAGCTAGGATTGGAAATATCATCAAATATCAATCTGTATTGACTCCAGAACTTGTATAACTTCTGCAGAGTTCTTGAATATGTCCAATTTCTATTGACTGTCATTGGGAAAATTATTTGTTTTGAATAATGGACCTTTTGATGGTGACATATCAGGAAGTCCTGTAAGGCTCCTACTGAGCAGGTTTAATCGTGAGAACAGACAGGGAAAAGTGAGATAGGCCAGGAAATATAGGTAAAGCCTGTATATGGTATAGCCTTGCTGTATCCCACGCAAGGCGGATGCTGTATTATGAAGCAGGATAATCTTGTCAAGATGGGTTGATGGGCCTCACATTTAAAAAGCTGAGGAAGAAAAAAATGTTCTTTTAGATTTTGAAGTGAGAATGGGAGTATTTCTAAAGGGCAGGAGAGAATAACGAAATTAATAAAAGTCTGAGGAATTTGGGCTGATGCTTTTATTATTTATCAGTTAATTATATGACATTTGAAAAAAAGGGTATATCTTTGAAAAGTTATGAAACAAGTAAAAACAAGCTGCTATGTAATTTTCTTTTTATTTTGTTACTTCTGAATAGCTCAAATCACAGACCAGCTGCTGACCAAAACAAAAAGTCCTTTTTCAAGGAGCTTATCCAACAGGCAAATGATAGAAAACTGTTGATCCATAATGTTCTATTGCTTTTTCAGATACTCATTTGAAACCATAAGACTCTTTCTCATGTACTTTTTGTATTTTATTATTTGATTTATTCAGGCAGAAGTGTTGTGTTTATTTAAATCATGCTCTCAGAAGGGGAAAGTGGAAGTTCAGAATAGCTTTGTGAAACCAGCAAGTCCTCTGTGTTTGAGTCTCTTCATTATATTTATTTTTTTAAAGGAGAATTCTTGATTTTCTGTATAAAGAGACCCTTAGATGCCCTTTTTTGTGCCTAACAGAATTTACTGTTCTTTTTCCAGTCTTTTCCCTCCAAGACACAATTTGTTCATTCTTGAGGTTTGTACGTATGTTCAGATAGGGGGATATTTTCAGCACCATGCTGCAGCTGTGTTGCTCACAGTCTGAACCACAGTTTGCTGAGGTTGTCAGTTTCAAATCATTCGTTTAAACTATCTATTCATCTTTGCCACAGGTCTGAAAATGAGATGCATAGAGGTTTTTTACAGTTTTTGGATGTCTAATAAGAATTATAAAAATAGGCACACGGTGGAAAATGACCACATATTTTAAGTGTAATTCATTACAGACTCTTGCCCAAAAAGACTTCTCACTTGAGCTAGCATCTTCTTCACTCTCAGCTGCTGCAGCTGAAACTGTATGGATGGGGTATGTAAATTCAAGGCAAGCTTCTTGTTTAGCATTTTTGCCTTGCCAAATGAATCATACATAGGAAATCACTCAGCTTGCCAAAATTTATCAGACTATTTCTCCAAAAGTGAAAACAGGTTTTTCATACAGCAAAGCAAATGCTGTGTTTTGCCACAGATAATATTTTGAAAGTTGGTACAAGGTATCTTTGTAGCACAGATACATTTTTCTCCAAACTGATTGCAGACTTCAAAGTACCAAGCCTTTTGAGATCCTCTTAAAACTAATTAATCAACTTTGCAAACTGCATATCTTCCTTTCAAGTAGAACCCACAATCCGTCTACCTTGGGGAATAATTTTCTTGTTTTCCTAGCATTTTCCCAATCTAATTATTGTACCTCTAAATAGGAGTTTTGTTATTACACAACATGATTAATTAGATATGTTATTTCTTTATCAGGTGAGAAATCACCAAAGGATTGATTATAAGCTTATGAAATCAACAGAACTGTATAAGGCAAAATGCAATTACTTCTCAATTAAAAATCCATTTGACATATTTGAGAGATTAATAAACTGATTGGATTTGTTTCTAACAAAAAACGATTTTATTTTTAAAAAAGATGAATCGTATTTGATACACCTCATCTGAATCTAAAGCATAAACCAAAGCAGAAGTGTCAACCTGGTCAACTAGAGGTAGCAGAGACTTAATTTTTCAAACATGAACTCTAAAATGACTGAGTCATAAGTCAGTATGTAACCCAGACTGCGCTACATTCATTAACTTGCCATTTAATCACATCTAAACTCTTTGTTTGAATTAGGGCATCGCTTTCTTCCCCCTTTAACCTCATAAAATACCTGAAATGCAAGTAGTCTTTGCTGCTGTTTCTGCTTCTGGGACATCTATATACACTGGATAGAGGTCTGTGAAGTAAAAGACAGTATATTCAGTTAAAAAATATAAGCATGGAAGTGTTAGCTTGTGGATAAAGTATTATGTTCATTCTGTAAATTAGGAGTTTGTAAGATATAGGAAACTGGCTGTTTGCCCTCCTCAGCCACTGCAAAACAATCTTAGCAATGCCCAGTGTTGCAAAAATGTACTTAAGCAGTTGACAGCATGAACATTTTGTGTTATCTCTTAAAAATATATACACCAATATAAACAGCAATGTAAAAAATTCTCTTGACTTCATCAAACATTCTTCTTTCTACCAGCTTGAGTTCCTACGTACAGCCTGATTGCCAGTGATGTACTTGCAACTCCCACTGACTTCCTCTGTGCTGTTGTGTTACTGAAGTGTCACAGTAGGGTCAGACTATGCCTGGTTTCACTTACAAAATCAAACAATCCATGTAAAATGTCATTGAGGAATCTTGAGGGACTTTTAAAATAAATGGATATTTGCTCATTTTGCAAAAACCTGTAGGAAACAGAAACCCCTTCCTGTAGATCTGGTGCTGAAATATGATGGAACAGATTTCCATCATATTTCAGCAGAGTTGAACCTTTTTTGGTTCCATGCCGTGACTTTTCCAGGGAGGGTTGATTGTTACAGCAAGAATCATGACTTGTGAAGAGCCTGGAAAGCACGGATGAATGTTATGACAATAATTACCCATCTTCTGGCCAAATGCAAGTGTGTTTTGCACAGAAAACTTGTTCTGAATTGAGTCTTATTAATGCAAGTTTCAGGGTGTGAGGAAAGCGTCTCAAACTGTAGGCTTTTTAATCCAAGAAAAGTTTCATCATATTCAGACATTATCTGGAGAGCCATATGGATGAATCTCTGGCAATCTGCCTTTTATCAAGCATCTGATCTCTCAGTTGCTATATCTTCTCTTGAAAGCCTTGTAGTAAAGGCCCACTGATTCAATCCTTAGCGATGAAGTAGGCCTAAAAAAAGGAAAGACATTATTTCATTATTTTGGAATCATAAACTCAAGAGTTAGTGAATAACTTCTCCCAGACTTTAGCTTTAAAGAATGGCAAAAGACTTCAATCATGATGTTGAAATCATAACATGTGGAGAGAATAAATTATCTGTTAGGATTTAATCCTAAATTTTAAATAAATCTTACAAATACTGTACAACAGAAATGCAGTAATATTTGTTTCCAACATTTTCTCTAGGGTGTGTAGTATGTGGAATTATTGACATTCTTTTATTAAATATTTTATTAGAGTAAAAATTAAGATATGAGCCGATCAAAACTATTCAAAAGTTTCTATGAACATTTTAAAACGCTTCTAGACAAAAAGTTCTTTTGCTGTTGTGAGAATCCAAATATTCTGATGCTTTTAAGTAAATGTAGTGATTTAAAAAGTTTAAAATAATAAAAAAAGGAAATTAAAATTTTTGTCTTAAGGCAGGTATTTACTATTCTATTGAATACTTCCTAAAATAGTAAGTAGAACTTCAGTGATTTGTATACAGACTGACTGATGTGGTTATTTGTATAGCTTTTTATGTGCCAGTTAGCAGGCTAATTAATGTTAATAATCTTCCTTTTAATTTCCATCTTTGTACTGTATGAAATATTTTATCTAATGAGTTTCAAAGACAGATGAGCAATGGAACTATTCTCAATTAAAAACTGAAATGAGGCGCTTTTCAACCTTTTAACTACCTAGAGCTCCAGAAATATTGAAGAAGACAAAATTATTTCTAAATTTTGAGTACCTTAGGTAGAAGACAAGTAAATAACTCTAGGAGCAGGATATCTCATCAAAATATGAAAGTCCCAGTAGAAAAGTCTCCAACCTTCCACTTTTGAAACACATTACAAAGCGTTCACGCTTAGGCCACACTGATTTCTTTCCTCTGTTGTTCAGTGAGAGTTTGAATTTGATCCTGCGTTCCACTTGGACCGTATTTCACTGGAGATGATAGAAAGCCTGTGACTCTGAATGCTCTTACAGTTTTAGTTGGCTTTTTGATAAATGGCAACATGCCGAAGTCTTCCGGGATTTTGTTTCATATCAGTTTACTGAAGGCCTAATACAGAACCTATGGAGACAATGGAAAAGCTTTTGTTTTAGGATTGGGCCCTTAAGAATTGCCAATAGCGATTGAAAAACCATATTGTACTTTTCAAATGAAAAGATCAGTCACAATTTCTAACTGAATGCAGTAACATCTCGATTGAAATAAGATAACTTGGTATTTTCTATTTCTATTATTATAGAATTCTCATAAGGAAATACAGACTAAACTTAAATTTTCTGCATATGAGCTAATCACATTTTCTTTGTAGTTTTAATGGTCTAAAGCTCTGGATCTTTGCTCCTCCAGTTTCAGCAAATGAATAATACCTGGAGGGATAAAAATTTCATATACTTTTTTCCCCCAAGGTTATCTATTCTGCTGACTGCATGGCTGTCTCTCTAAACCATTCTATCAATTGCTCAAGTGTGAATGCTATGTAATATGTTTTATATCTGGAAGGTTGAAGCTTTCTTCTCCTACTGGGAATTTCATATTTTGATTAGACAGCCTTAGTTTCTTTCTTTTTCTGCCTCCTTGGAATTCCTAAAAAATTATCTTCTTGTACAAATAGTTTGGCAACTAGAACTTTACAGTTACTTATGTAGAATTTACTTTTCTCAGTAAAACAGTAGAGCTACATATATTTTAAAATATTATCTCATCTAAAAGTTTTGGTCTTTTAAATATGTTAACTTGTTTACTTATATTACATGTACGCTATTATGCTGTTTAAACCTCCTCTTGGTCAGCAGCAATTTAAGACTAAAGATAATTGTCTGCAATTTAGAGGTCCTGCATTGCATTTGCACAAAAGCAGATCTAGGAAAACTGGTTATTCTGGTTTTTACCTACTAGAATAGAGGAATTTTGGTCTACTTGAGGACAGTCATTGGGGTGCAATGCAAAGAGTAATGAGGATGTGAATAAATGGAACATCGGACTGAGCACTTACCCAGCCAACAGGAACGATGTTATTACCTCTGGTCACTTATGTAGGAGTTGATTTCCGTAATGATTTAGTCATACTTCAGTGCTTTATATCCATGTAATCCCAGAAGCTATGAAAACTATCATTTCTGTTTTCTGGCTGCGTTCATAGTGGCTCAGAAGAGACCAGACAAGTTCATGGCAGGGAAGCCCCGAGAGGGTTATTAAGAGATGGTGTGGAGCTGAGCAGGTCTCTGAGCTGCAAGTGTTTGGAGGCTGAGAGTACGTGAAGGGAGAGGACTGTGTGTGCTGGGCCTGGCCTTATGCTCATCACAGGACATTCCTGTGTGGCTGTTTGTGGAGAAAGGAGAATGAGCTCGGTGGCCCTTTGCTCTGACTCAGTAATCCTGTCCTTTTGTCCATCTGTGTGATAATGGGAAGTAGAAGGAAGATAGGAATGGTTATAATAGTTGATTGAATTCAGGTGTTGGGACTTGTTTGGCTCTTGGATTTTTAGTGAATTCAGGGCTTACCTGTGGGCGGTCATTAAGGAAGAACTCTCCAAAAGATTCTGTGTCCCCAGGGTGCTCGCTGCCTGCTCAGGCAGACGAGCTTCAGAGCAAGGAGGTCCCTGTTCCTGGAATCAGTCCAGCCTTGCCCAGGATCCTCTGTGTTGCTGCCTGGCAGATATCCTGGTAAAGGAGAGGCTATGTCACAGCACAAAAGATGTTTTTTTTGCCACCAGCGATGTACATGGGCACTATTGCAAAAGAGGAAGTTTTGTGCATGGACTGCTGACTTTGGAGTAAGTGGTCTGATCTGATGGAGGGCTAGTTATTGAAACTGGACAAACCCCTCTCTTAAACTCCCTCTTTTGATCGTAACTGTTAAAAATATATCGCACTGAAATCTTCTTTTTTAAGACTGAAAAGACTGTGTTTCACTTATTGACCAAAGGAAAATAATTTGTGGGTTTCCATGGTGGCTGTGTTTTGGCTTTCAGCATCCCTCCTTCCCCGCTCTCCCCCCTCCCCGGCCCTCATCTGCTCCCCAAACATCAGTCTAAGCTGCCTTAATTATCTCCTAACAGTGCATTTCAGGGCTTTCTCTGGCAGTGGCCAGTACTGTGTGTTTTAGAATAAATATACTGTATAGTGTGAAAATAGCACTTAGGGAAATCTTTTGTAGTCAGTGAATGGATGGCTTACATCTTTCAGCGGGAATTTATTTTAATATACACATTTGTAATTCATTCCACTGTGATTGTTTTCTACCCAGTTTGAACACACATTTACTTTTTTCTGTCTGGTCTTACATAAGCTCATATGGCAATAAATTCCACAGGTAAACTGATGTAAGATGGAATGAAAAATTATTTTGTTTGATATTTAAAGTGGTTCTATTTACTGTCTTCTTGGCCTTGCAATCCCTGAAAAGACACAGAAGTACCTGAATTGCTTTTTTGATATTTTTTTTTCCCCATGACATTGTGGTTTGTTCCATGTCACATGTATTCTCCTGTGTATAGCATCCATTCTGCTTTCCAGGGGTTTGGGTGGGTTTTTTGGTATTACTTGTACTTTTTAAATGCTGTGTAATTTACAGAGGTAAATGTGAGACATAAGAAAGATGCTTTCCATGAAAAAACAGCCAAATGCCTCCTTTGACTGATGTGATTGAGAGCAGAAAGACATCATTCCTGAAACACAAACAAGCTTTAGTTTACTTTTCTGAAGAAAACAAATGTTAATTTTAGCAAAGAGAACAATTGCTTTCATATTTACTATTGGAAATAATAATGTGTTTTTTGAAGGACTGCACTATTTGTAAAGAATGAAAATTTGAACTCTGAAGAGATCATATCCACTCGTTTGTAACTTCTGACACGTTAAAGGAACTGAATGCAAATTGATTGGGTTAAGCAAATATTATGTTGCATTATTTTCAGACATCTGTTATGTAAATACTCTGTTTATCAGTTAAAAGCAGATTTTTTTACCTTTACAGTGCTTGAAAAAGAGATGTTTGGTTTAAATATTTTTTGTATTCAGAATGGCGCCCATGTTGTAAAGAATATCTTGAAAAAAATCTGGCTGCTTAGACTGGGTCGATATATATTTTAACATCAAGTGAGCAGTATATCGAGTCTTAAGTGTGATTTGAGCTTGCAGACAAGGAGAGCTATTAATCCCAGAAATATTAATCCTAAACATACCTTACTCAGTATATGACCTCATGAGTTCTTGAAACTACTCCTTTACCTCTTCCAAATGTCAGTAAATCCAGCAAAGGTCTTACCTGGGCTCCAGCTGCCACAGTCGTGCAGCTCTCTAGTCACAGTTTACCATGAGAGCTTTTGCTGATATGCCTACACAAATGCAATGCGTATTTTGAATGGTATCAAAAGATTCTTAAGAGTGTACAGGGATTTGAGAGCAGAATGTTTAGCCATGAAATAAGTGGGATGGAGATGCTTATTTCTTTTGGGAGAGATGGAGAACTTAGTAGCTGATGCAAACCTTTACTTCTCTGTGGAACATGAAGGGGGAGATATTGGCATTCAGCAAGAACACATTGGTATGAAGATGTTTATTTTTCTGATGCACGGAGATTGTAGGATTTTTAATGAGTGTTTGGTGGTTAGGGATAGAAAGCCAAAGAAGTGCATCAGAAAGCCCTCAAATAAACAAAACTATGATGATGTGGTTTATGCAGTATCTGACAGAGTGGTGATGCATTTTGTTTTTATTTTTTTCCCCAGGACCCTACTGTTTTACCATGCTGCTGAAGACTTCTGTAGCGGTAAACCATCTGCAAGGTTGCTTCCAGATCAACCCCTTGTGAAGCTCAGGTAATGCAATTGGAAAATTATCATGTTGCTCTAGGATTCTCAGAAGTCTCAATCCCTCAGCTTCTTTAGGGCAAAGCTGCTTAATGAAATCACAATATTTGGATGGCACAGTCCCCAGGATATGTAAACATGCTGCCTAAACAGCTGTTAAATAATTGTCAATGTTTATTCAGGCTCTCAATCAGGGAGAGGTAGATTTTAACACACTTTATGGTGGGATCTCTGTAGAGAACAAAGTTAATCCTTCCTGCTATAGATTCAGAGCTGCAGTGCTCTTTTCTGATGTCACCGATGTACTGTGTGCCGTGACAGTGTTTTCTATCCATTTGCACCCTACTTTGTTCAGAACTTTTGTACTAACATTACATTTAGGTCATTACTAGGTCTATTCAGAGAACTCCATGAAACTGTGTGTTTTTAACAGACAGTGCAATCAAGCCTGAAGTCTCAGCACAGTGATCTCTAAATAAGGCATGTTTGAACCAGTTTGTGCCCAAAATTGCATGCAAGAGTTTGCATTTGTTCAAATGCCATGACACAGCGTGTAATACAGATATTTGCTGTAATACGTCTGTATGGTTCTGTGCTGCTCGATGCCTAAGGTTAGGCTTGATACTCCATACAGAGCGTAATTTATTTTCAGACAGAAAGATGTTCCAAGTGATAGAGCATGAAGTTAGGAACAGTATGTGAATCCACAAAAAGAAAAACAATTTTTAGATATGTATTGTGTGTTTATATCTTTGCAGCTTTGCAGTTTATATTCAGGTTTTGTAAAGTAAAAATAAGGAGAAAAAACCCCGAACCATGCCCTGGATTTTGTGGGAATTCCTTTATAAGTGGAAGATCTGGTTTCCACATTAATAGTGAGTATTTGATCACTACTTATGGCAGGGTTTTACACTGGTATAAAAATTAAAGGTTTAGTTTATCTTTATGCTGCGATGTGCTTGTGAAGTTTTTGTTGAGTTAAATGAATAGAGTAAGATAAGACATGCTTTCATGTCTTAAAAGTCAAGATCCAAAAGAATACATATAATATGAAAACTGTTACTGGATATATTATCTAAATAGGTGCAGTGTGATTGCTCTTTTCTGAATATTAGCTGTCTGACTTAGTACTTTGCACTGTGCCGTCGTGACAGCATGAGGCCTGATGTGATATAAATGATGCCAATCTATGCACTGTTGGCATGAGCATCTGTCTTCTTGGCACACTCCAAAGGCAGCTCCTGGCAGCTTTGGAGTTGCCTCTAGGTCTATCATATGGTTAAGCTTCTGACTTTTCCTCTTTAGCTGAAGTCCACTCCATCTGGAACCTATTTAATTCTCTTTCACCTTTGATTCTGGAGAAACATGTGTGGTAACACTGTACATTCTGAACTGAGGACTCTCGAATTATTTAAATGCTCGTCGACGTTGCACTTCTGCTGAGATCTGAAACAGGCTTTGGATGTTACACACTAGAATTGGAATCTCAAAAAGGATGAAACTAAAAGCGCTGTTTCATATAAAACTCTTTTTGTTTTGTTTGGAGGTTTTTGTTGTTTTTACAGTCAGTGCAGTGCTGTGGTAGTGGTGTTTTACCTCTCAGCGCTGGCTAGGCTGCCAGGCAACATCTGAAATGCATAGTCAGCATCAAGGAGTGGCATGAGGGTAAAAACAGGTACAGTAGGTCTGGTAGAGTTCTGGATTGACCTTGAAGGTTGTTATAGAGCAAGCCATACTGCAGCCCTGAGATTTATCCAACTAATGCAAAAGTTTGATTCAACTATGGGTATTCAGCCATAAAAGTTCTAACATAGATCAGGGTCATATTGTACTACATACCACAAAATTAAGTTATTCTCCTCCATCTTGCTTATTGGACCAGTTTTTTTGTTCTGAAGACCAAGTGTGAATAGTTTCCAGTCACAGCTGTAGTAGGATCTGGCCTTCTTAGAGAGAGGGATAAACCAAAGAAAGTTTTCCAAAGAGATTTAGAAACTCTCAATATAAAGTGGTTGTTCATTTTGTTATTAAGCCCTTTTCTTTCTTTTATGCTCCTATATTGCCGTTTTAAACAACCTTGTTCCCTCACGGTCTCTGTTAACATCAGTGTCTAGCACATGAAAAGGGGAAGGCTCATCAAAAGTGGAATGTTTCATACTCATAGTTACTGAAATTCACCACCTTTGGTCAGAAGTTCAAAACCACCACCACCAACAAAGTCATATGCATTGGAAAAAACAAAGAAAATGGAGGAGGATGGGACAAAACAGAGCTTCTCTGTAATAAAAGCAGACAGCTTGTTCGCTCCTCTGGATCCCAGCACATTTCTTAGGGTCTCTGTGACATCTGGCTCACTTGCTTTGGTTTCTCTTCACTCTTTCTCTCACACCAGGAGAGGGCTATACATGCTGCTCCATCCTGCCATGCCAATTACAGCAAGGGGATAATGACACTGACTCCATTCCAGCGCTGTCTGGGCTTATAGCTGATTAGACAGATGGGCAAAAACATGGGTAAGACTTGACTGTAACTTTGAGGACTGTCATCTGAAAAGCCAGAAACTTATTCTTCTGTCTTGCTTAGGTATAGCATAGACTTCCATGTGCTTTTCTGTCAGATCTTACCCAAAGTCCCAGTTTCTGGCTCTTTCTCTGGCTTGGCTAATGTATCCAGTTTCCTCTGTCTGTGAAGATGACTTATGTAGGCAAAGGAAGAATGCTTTTGGGAGCTACAGTGTTGGTAAGCTTTACCTAAAGTTCTTCATTATGTCCTCCAAGGCACAAAGAGTGCCTCTGAATGCTTGGACATTCATTTTCTCAGTGCAACTTGCACCTCATTTGATTCTGTTAGCCTCTGAGGATCATCCAAATCGGTCCAAGCAATCTGTGAACCCTGACATCAATTTGTCTGCCAAAGTCACCAGTTTAATGAATAATAGTATTAACCAGGTAAAGGTTATGTTCCTTTAATATTCATAGGATACTTCGCTATTCATTTTTCCATCTTGTTTGAGCAGGCACTTGGAAAGAGAGCAAGCTTGAAAATCTTTTGAAGAGAGCCGTGCTAGATGCCAGGTTGTCATGCAGTATGTTGCTTCCTCTGCTGCGTATCTAGAAGGTGAGCTTCTGCGATGGAGATGACTGGAGAAATGCACTAATTTGGGGGTTGACATTTGACAGACAAAAATAGATGCAAGTTGAAGAATGTTGTTATAGGTATAAAAAAAAGCAAGAAATTAAACTGATCAGAAACTGAGAGAAGCAGGTGACTCATTGTGAAATGAAGGAAACCATTAAGGATAGCTTACTTTTGAGTCTTCTCTTGCTTTACTTCGGGGCTTTCAAACTACTGCTGATTCCTCCTCTAAATCAGTTTTGATGATCTTGATACTTGGTAGTGAGAACTTTTTTCTTATGCTGCACTGGGTTTAGCATCTTATTTACTTGTAAATGTAGCTGCCAGATTATGTAACTGCCAGATCATGCAGCTCCTACACAAATTCCCAACAGAAACAGGATTAACTGAGGAGGTAAATACTTCACCAGACAATGTCTTCACAGACCGCAGTTGGCAAGGGTACAACAGAAAACTTAATCCATAGTCTTCAGTCTCCATGTGGGTGTCTTGTCGCTGCATTGTAGGAAAAGGTTAGGAAATTAGAATATCTATAAAGTTTTCATATAAATTAACTGCCACTTGTAGATAATTGTAAGATCAGAAGACATATGGTTATAAAACGATGTACGCATATCCGTTAAAATACAAAGTTGGCCTGTTTTGTGAAAATAGATATTTAAGAAGGGAAAAATATTTCAAAGAGCCTAACAAATACTGTTAGAATACTGATGTCTCTCTCGTACACTCAACCTGGGAATCCTTTGGAGTAGATCTGTCATTTTTTTCTTGATGGATGTATTTTGTTTAAGGCATGTTCTGATAATAGATGCTATAAGTGCAGCCTGCTGCACAACACCAAGGGCCATCTCAGCATAATAGGAAGTTTAGATCTTGAATCCATTCATCACAAGGAAGCACTACCCAAGATGTGTGAATCATATAAATGTCTGTATATGACTCAAAAACTGATAGCAACTTTATTTCTTTTGTGCTTTCAAGAAGATTAGGATAACTTTCACCCTAACTTCAACAAAATAGTGCTAGCCTTTAAACTGCATATCACTAAAGTCAGGAATGAAAGGGGGCATTTTTTGCACTTCGTATGTTGATTTATGATTGATATGAGGCGAGAGTCTCCCTTTAAGAAAAAAAAAAGAAAAAAGAAAAACAGCATGAAATATGCAAGCAGGTTTTTTACTCTACAGAAAATAGTCCCTTTATGTACCAAGGGGTAAGTCAATTTGTGCTAAATAGGAAACGGGAGGAAAGGTGCCTAAAGATGTAAAGGTTTATTATTCTACGATATATGCCCCTGGTCATTTCTACTAAACAACTAAGAAATGTTGATGTTGCATGCTCTCCATGTTATGTATATTTGTTGATATTCATCTTTTGCCATTTTGCTGGTGTTCTAAACTAGCTCGTTTAGAAAGTTCAGACCCCTGCAGTTATTGTGGCCTGGTTCAGGTATGTTGTGGTGTAGTCTGTCTAAGACTTAACTGCCTGAAACCGCTGTCTGGTTAGAAGGAATGGCACATTCTAGCTCTGAATGGTAATTATTTCCCCAAAACAGATAAGGAAAGTGCTGCATTTCTTCTATTTGGAGATATTTTCAGTTCTTAAGGTGGCCTGATAGAAGAAGTAGGACATATTTCAAAACACTTTGAAATTATTAAGTATCTTTACATATATAATAGCACACACCTAATTAGCACAGAAAGACGTTTCTATAGAGATGGCAATAGAAAACCTTGTACAAATAGAAATAGAAAACCATGTAAAATGCATTTAATCTACATGGACTTGTGCCGTACAAGAAGATATGACAAACAGGCTATAAACTTTTTCATACTTTGTTTTCTGTACTGTTCCTTAGAATTAAAACCTCATCATGAGGGGCTTTGCAGCTCTATGAATTCCCAGTTTTAAATCTAAATATTATTAAAATGTAATAGTTCTATTTTAAAAGTCTTCAAGGAGCCAAAACTACCTAGTCCTTGCCCCACAGATGTCGTATTGTAGATTAAGACCAAGTGAAATAAGCAGAAAGGGCTCCGTCAGAGTAGGGATGCCAGGAAGACACAGCAGAAGGATAACTTCTCGGATGCATATCTTCTGACTTGTTGATTTTCTTGTGGTTTGAAAACAGCCATCTCTTTCTCTTTTTTGTAATGGAAAACCCGTTGCAGTCTAAAAAGGAAAAATGCCTCAACACACACTATTAGAATTCCTTAACTATTCCTGATAATTTGAATTTCCTTAACTATTTCTGATAGTTCCAAATACTTTACATTTATAGTTTAAAGGCATATGGGAGAAGGAGGAGATATAAAAAACCAAAATGAAGCAAAATGAAGTTATGTTATCCTACCTACTATATGTTGTTTCAGTTAACAATTTAATTGAATTATTTTAGACAACTGGGTTAATAGCACTCTTGTCATCACTAAACATGTCTATAAATAAACAAAAAGAGAGACGCCTTATTAGAGGTGTCTCACATTGAGGATTATTACAAAAATCATGACTCTGCTAGGTATACAGCATTAAGAAAGATGGATGATAATATGTTGTTGAGTCAATATCTGAGGCCTTCTACATAAGAGGGATGCTCTGTTTTACCACCCTTTTAAACAAGATTAAATTATCGTTTCTTTATACTAGAAGTCAATGAACAATGTCTCTAGTCTGAGTTCAGGGTATGAACAAGTTTGTTCTGTGATCTTGCCTGTGCTAGCCTTTAAAAAAAAAAAAATAAAATGAAAAAAAAGTGTCTCTCCTTTTATGCTGGTTGAGAATGACAGAGTAAAATAGATTTTCTTGGGGAATAAAATCTTGAAGTTTAATACAGGTTTTCCTTTGGCAAACTTGCTAATGATCTATTTTGAACACATTTAGAAAACGTAGCTTCCCAGTAGGAGACATTTATAGTAGAAGACAGAGAGTTCCAATTTTGTGAAGTGTTTGATGAGGAAGAACAGCATATATGAGGAAGGAAATAAAATCATGAGTGTTGCCTCTCTCTCCTAAATGCTTAGATAAACAGCAAAGATCCTTCTAAGCCAATGTTTCTTTCCAGGTGTAGACAGTATACAGTTTTGCTTTCATGTTTCAGAGGTTATGATGCTTGCAGAGGACCATGCAGACAGTCAATGGTAGAGACAGAAACAGAATTCCCGATTTTCTATCCCACAGCACGCTCAAGTCACTGTAGAACAGGGTTGTACAAGAGGGACAATAATGAGCTCTACACTCAAAATACAATAAAACACTCGGGGTACGTTTTCCTTTTGAAATTATTTTGAATTCCCTTGAATTAGCAATCCTTTTTTTGGAGTAATTTCTCTAATAATTGCTCTAAGGTTTTTTTAGCAGCTATATCAAAGATGGAAGAACCATAGGTATGAAATCCATATGTGTCTCTGGAACTTTTATTTCTTTAGATTTGAGATAAGTGAATATGTGCCTAACCAGGTCTGTGCTCTAAAAATTAGAGTAGAAATTAGAATGATAGAAGAAATAATTGAAAGAAAGTATTGAATCTGATCTGAGATGAAGCGTATATACTAGCTTATGGGAAGAATTGTATGCAGAATGTATGGCAATGAACGTTCTACTAAGAATAAGAGGAAAACATGAGAAGTTCTGCAAGGGGGGGGGGGGGGGGTAGAGTTTGCAGAATACATTTTCTCCATGAAAAACCTACCTAACATCTCTAAAACCAAATCCTTAATCAGCTCGACAGCCTGCCCAGCTATGACTAAATGCCCTGCAAACCCCCTCTCCACCAAAGACAATGGTTTATAGAAAGCTCTGGCTGAGACCCCGGTCCCTGTTCTTTCTCTGGCTCACATACCATTTTGTGTCACCTTAAGCCGTAAGTCCAGTACTAACCTTGAGGGAGGAAAAGGGAGGACAGATTAGGAAAGGTCCACAGGAGATGGTGAGCTCTCTCTGGCCCTTTCATCTCCATTAATGTAAGATATTAAATATACTTTTCAAAGTACAGTGGTGCTCCAAAATTACCAGCCTCACCTTAAGAATAACATCCTACAGCACCAGTTAGTATCTCTCAATATTAAACTGATTCTCTCCATTATAAAAATAATACTGATTGGTGGTTATTTTTGCTGTCACATGTTTCTGAACTATGAATTTCTTATTAATCTGTGCAAGAATAATAGTTACAATGTAGGAACCAAAAACCTTAGCTGTTGTATGATGGAACATGAGAAAACCCTACACAGGTTCACATCATCTCTATGGGCAAAATTCAGCTTATCTTTGTAGAGGAGAGAAGTCTTGGTCAGGTCACATACTCTCCTAGCAAGTGTCTCCTGCCTAAAATACTAATGTCAGTATAATGGACTAGGACAGCTGTGTCAGATTGAATTACTCATTTAGGTTAGACTGAGTTTCCTTGATGGCTGCAGGATCATTAGGGAACAGAAACTTGATATGATAATGAAAATAAGTTTTGATATAGGAAGTAAACTGATAAATCACCAAAAGATTATTTTGTGGCTAGTTGACATAGTGGCCTATTAGCAGCTTAGAGGCCAACTTGATGCCTTTCTTAGTAACTAAACATATTTGGAAATATTTTTTTTTTTTTTTTGGAAAAAAAAAAATCTTTCAGACAGGTAGGATTTTCCTGCTACTCTAGAATTACTTAGATAACAGACATTTGGGGTTATAAACAAAGAAACTGTGACATTATCACAGGAAATAGGAAAGCACTTTGAAAAATCATCCACTTATTTCCGTTGTACCAGGAACATTAAAGGGCAATAACCAGGTAACACAGGGATATAGATATGGTCTGACCAATTTGTGCTGGGGAGAGACCTAGCTGGGTTGGAAAAATTAAAAGAAGGTCTTGCAAGCTCTGTACCTTTGTCTGTGATCTCTTAACCAGATTTTGAATAGAAGTTTCCATCTTTTTTTACTCATTAAAGGGCAACCATCTTACATAATTCTGGTGCCAAACCGATCAACCCTTGATCATAACAAGGGCTCACAAATATTCTTATTCCACAAAAAGGAACTCTCTTTTTTGACTCATAGGTTCAAATACTATTAGCATTTGTAATCCTGGCATTGCATAGCAGAGAAAGTAGAGAGAAGATGACTCGAGAAAAGATATTGAGAAAACAAGACAAGAGATGACAAGATAATGTATAGAGTCAAGGTCAAGGAGACATTACTGTGTGAATCAGAAATGTTCTGAAGCATGAAAAGAATACATGGAGGGAGAGTAGAAGGAGGAGGAGGTGGAAATAGCTGATAGACGATGTCATTTTGTCTTTCAGGAATTAGTAGGCTCTTGAAATGAGTAGTTAAAAAGCAGGTGGCTGTACGGAAATAGCTGAAAACCATTATGTCTTCCCGAACAAAGAGTTAATTGCTTTGTGAGAAATGCAGTCTGTAAGTGTATACACTCTGTAGTTCGGGCGTATATTTTACTTGAGTAGTCATTTGCAAACAAAAGGGAGTTTCAAGGGAATCAAAAGAATCTGTGAGTTCAAACTGAATTCAAGACGTATTTTCAGTCAAAAATGAAGGAAGAAGGAATTTGAAAACATACTGTGAAATAATTGTGGGTTTGGTCTGGTGCTGCTAAACTGTTTTGTTTCACAGCATTTTGCAATTAGCTTTTTAACTGACAAAATAGTATTTTTATTTTAAAGCATAACAAAAAGAACAAACACATATGCTATTTTTTTTTTATTTAGATCAAAAGAAAAATTCGAGTTGGCCTTAGAATTCACTTTTATGAGATTTTGTTTTGTTTCTCTTAATGAAGTGGGGGGAAAATACTTCACTTTCATGCCTGAATTGGTTTTCTTGGACACAGCTCTCATACCAACCTTCAGCATGTAGTTGCTTATATGTACCATATGTACCTGTGGCTGTCAAAAAGTAGAAAGTTCAGGAAAAATGCCTTTTTCTAGGAAATACTCTGAAAGTGAGGATAAGAGTGCTGAATAGTATAAAGAATGTAAATGCTTGTATATAATATTCTGAGTACAGTGATAGTTATATAGGATTGTTCTTGATCTTCCACAGTAGAATAGGATACTTAAAATTGTGAAAAATAGAAGGAAGATAGGTCATGTTTCTGAGAGTTAGGAAGTACTAGGAAATACTTTAATGTTCTTGTCATGGTTCTGGGGGCTTCATTATGGAAGGGATGGGCAGAGTTTACCCAAGAACTCGTATTTCAATTGAGAAGAGCTTCATCCATCCCCTGTGTTTAACTTAGGCTTTTAGCTGTTTTAAATGAGGAAGTCACTGTCCAGAATGTTTTGAATTAATGCCTTGGTAAATTCTTTCATTTTTGTGTTGGCTTCTTAATTAGTAGCAAGAAGTAGTAAGGAGAAAATGAAAATCATTGTTTCTTCCAAGTATTTTTTTTTTTAGATCTCTTATAGCTTTAGATTTTCTTTAACAGTAAAAATAATAAGAAAACACATAAATATACCATTGGAGTTATATGTGCTTTCTTATGAACTGTACATACACTCACAAAGTCAGAACAAATAAAAAGTTTTCTGATAGATCTGTCAGTTCTAATAGGTTAGACAAAACTAGACATTCTGATATTATATTAAGCAATTAAACAAGTATTTTAACCAGCACAGTTTCATGGCAAAAAATAATTAAATATTTTAATATTTTATTAAAGATGCATAAAAATGAAACTGCTAAAACATTAGGACTATTGTATTGAAATTTGCACTTTAATAGCATCTCTTTCTTCAACTTAGGCAAGCTTTTGTATAGAATGAGTACAAAATGCTCCTGATTCTCTTCCTTTGTCCCGTTTTGACAGTAGTGACGGTTGTAAAATTTGCTCTTCCAATGGAAAAATAAGAGAGGGAGTGGAGTTTTTTTTTTGTTTATTTTGAAGTCTTTTACTGCCAAGCTAAATGTACACTAACCAAAAGGGAAAAGAACAAAGCAGATGAAAGTAGTTTCTGTTTCAGGTATTGAACCCATTTCCTACATCTGCTGCTGTGGCTAACTGGGTGGAATACGTCGTCTTTTCAGGCTCACAGAGAACTGGAAAATTTTTTGCAGATTGAACTTGTTTAATGTAGTAATCTCTATTGCCTTTCTTGTAAGGCATTTGCAGAGGTCTGGTGAGAGCTGGCTTGCTAAACCAGTAATATTAGACTGAGAAGAGGAGGAGTAGAAAAGCATAGAAGAAAATGTGGTGTAAAGAGAAGAGACTTGATGAACCGGGTGTAAAAAGCAGCATAAGGCTTATTTCATCTGTTGTTTAGAAAGAATAAGGCAGAGTAGTTAGCAATGTTGCTTGTGTGATTTCTCTTTACTTCTGTGAAAATATCTCTAAAAATCATGTGATAAATACAGCAGTAGATTTGAGAGTCACAAAATGATCGTGTACCTTCCTCTGTTAGCCCATTCGTATTTTTTTTTTCCTCCTAAACACAAAGAACAGTGATGAGGGGCAGAAGGATGTCCTCATGTAGTATGTATCTGTGACTCACACATTTGGGTCACTGAACTCCAGCTCCTCACTCCTTATTTTCACAAGTTGCAATTCCAAGTCGTCTGATGCACATAGCAGATGGATTTGGATATGTTAAGTTATCTAGGACAAAATATCTAGGACAATTTAAAATACAGACTTGCACTAAAAAAAAGCAGACTATTTAACTGGAAACAGATGCCTTTTTCCCAGTCAATTAAAATTTCCCCTAAAATGATTACAGTATATCAATAAATCTGATCTATGGAAATCTCTTAGATTTCTGATCATATTTCTGAATTCCAAATCTTATTATACATGGGTGTGTGTCCATTAAACTGAAATTCCTAACATTAGAAATATATTAAGTAAAGGTAGCAAAATTTCATCTCCGTGTGTATATACATATTTGTAGCAAAGTTGAAGAGTGGTATGGAGATGTTTTGGCTGGATGAAATGGCTGTTTTTACAAAATCCATTATACAAATATGATAGAAAATTTCCAAAGAATAAGGCAAAGAAAAAAAAATTGTCAAATTGTTAAATGCTGTCATGAAACAAGATTGTAAGAACCACTGGGGAGAATGGCATTAATCTCCCTAGTTTTCTGTAAACAGATCAGACATTTTCACTTGGAAATTCATTGCAAAGTAAAGTAAGGATGATTCCTAAAGTGCAAACTTGAATGCCTGTTGTTAATCAGTGGAGAATATGCCGTGAGTAAGAACTTGAGCTTGATCACATAGTGGAACATACAGCTCTGCCGTTTGCAAAATCATTCAGAAGAATTCCTGAAGAATCCCGTATGCTACGGGAACGGCGGTGGAGTGTGGGTCAGAATGTGTATGATGAAAACTACTTTGTTTAAAATTCTGTGATCATGGAGAATTGATGGATTTTGGACTGGGAAAGCAAACAGTCAAATAATTTGTATCATCTTTGCAGTATGTATGGTACAGCTTCAAATGTTTCTGTGTCACAGATGGTCTGGTTGGGCAGAAGGACTGCCAAAAGTGAATGTATGAAATTAATCTCTTTTTCACCATATCGCACCATCTGTTGCCAGTTCATTGTGTCTGTTACTAATAACAAATAATTATTAATAATTGCAATAATTTCATTAATAAGTTCCTGCTTCATTTGAAACAGTTTTTATTGGGGTTTACTGTTGGAGTCTCCTTTTTTCATACATGTAGGTTAAGTGAAAAAGGTTTAACCCTTTTTCTGGGTGACCAAACATATAAATTAATCATGCGTCCACTCTTAATGCTTGCATATAAACTCTAACAAAGTACCTTTGTCTGGAAAGTCACTGCTGTCACTCAGGCTGACGAATGGATTTTAGAGTTTTGCTGGTTTTTGGTTATAGTGAGTGTACTTGTCATGTTAGTATTAGGTAAAGCCAAGCTGCATGAAGGTGATGATCTCTAACTAGCAATGTCATTATTCTAATATTGTTCTTTCAGAGAAAGAATTATATTGAACCTGGAAAGATACAATTCTCTTTCAGTTTATTCTCTCTCCACAATATATTTCTGCAATGTTCCTTTCTGTTTTCTCATTTTTTTGTTTCTTCCCACAAATACAGATTTTTCATTCATTTGCTTTGCACACATTATGCCCTTTCCAGTGTTTTCTGATTATTACAATAGTAACTCTTCACCTTCTCTTAGCAAATCATTGCTGAAAAAATTCTGCTACCATAATTTTGTATCAGTGCCACAGTAGCTCCTTTACTTCCTACCTGGGTGTGCACCAGCCACCACTATACTCATGCTATGGAGTATATAGATTAGTTCTCCTTTTTTATTGTTTTATGAGGGTATGTAGGAAAGGTCAGGATTGAACCTTTCCCTCATACTTTTCCATCCTTTACACATTCACAGTACATTGCTGTGGTATCAGTTTTCGGTGTCTGAGCATTGTTCACTTTTGGCATATATTAAAAAGTGCTCTGATTGATGTCATGTGAAATGGGCAAATGATTCTTCTTCGATAGCAGCGTCTGCTCCTTTTTTTTATTTTTTTTGTAAATATTTACATCCAGGAATCATAATCCCATAAAAAACCTCTTTTTAGAAAAAAGGAATTATTAATTCTGTAGTATATTCAGTGCAGTTTACTTTATCATACTCAAACTCATCAGTTTCAGGTTAAGCTGAAGGAAATGCTGCAGTTATTTGTCAGGTAGTGTGTCTTGAAGAGAAAGTTTTGCTTCCTCTCTCCTTCCCCACATCTGAATTTAGCTCAGAACGCGGGAAATGACGTGCAGGTTTGTATGCTGCCTGACACATCTGGGTGGAAGTTCTTGCATCAGAGTGATCAGTAGGAGTTTTGGTGTTGAATTTAGAAGTTCCCAAAGAAAGTTTTCCTGGGATTGTTGTTTTTGACCTTCAGCGTTACATCTTCCCTTAGTGTAAAAGCTCACTTTTAAAAATCAACATAACATACGGGCTGGATACACTGCAGCAGTGGATCCCACGTGTTAATTACGCATAAACCAACACAGGGAAAAGTTGAGAAGTGTTCTAGGGGGTTTTACCTTCATTTTTTTGTCTCTTCTTTACATTAGTACATAAAGTTTTGATGCAGTTTTCTAAGTATGACACTGCAGAAAAATAAGATGGGAAAAGGGCATTGGCCAGCAGGCTCCTGTTTTTTTGTTTTGTAGCACTGTATTTTTATGAAAATTTATGACTATATTTACTAGGACAGTGAATCTTACCCACTTTCTTTCCAAAATGTTTTTTCTACAATATAAGATCATATTTTGGTATGTATTGACAGTGAGCATCCTCAAACTGTAGTCAGCTCTGCACAGTTCAGTATGCTTTATTGTCATGAAGCAAATTATTTCTTTCTCTTTGAAAGTAGTTGTCTTTGAGAAAAAGTTTTGTGAGTTTTCATAATAGAAGTCTCAGTTTAATTAATGTCATATATTTGTGTATGTGTGCGTTTCTGTATAGAGCAATTTCTAAACCTCGACCCTTTCTACTTTATGAGATACATCATGACAAATGATTCACTGATCACATACTATATGATCTAAATGCATATATCAAAAATACTCTTCAGATAATTACTAGAAAATAAACTATTGTAGAGCTGCCATGAAACTTGCTAGAAAGAGTCGTCTCACTCTTACATGACACAGCAGCAGAATCAATTATGTATCTGTCTCTCCTATTCTGTAATGTCACGTTTGATCATGACTGCCTATCGTGTTATTTCTGAAAAATTAAGTACGAGTTTTATTTTGTCAACAAAACAACAGCAAATAGCATAGTAGGTTTTTGTCATAGTAGTACTGTGTAAAGGTTGTAAAGACTCAACAGTATGATTTTTTTAGAAAAAAAGTGGTGAAAGAATGTCTTGCATATATCCATAGGGATCCTCTTACTTGTTTCAATCAGCTCTGGATTGTTCCCATCTGGGTACAGTGCTGAGGACTCTAGGACGTTCTGAATGTCTCACTACAAGGCAATACAAAAAATAATTATTTTTTTTTCACTCAGTAGGTGCTTTTATATCCCAAAAAGCAAGACACACAGGAAAAATGGCTTTTCTAGTTTTTGCTTTTTGAAGGCTTAAATTTAGATACACTGCAGTAATCTGATTTAGAATAATATCAGTGTTATTTTAAAAACAAGATATCATATTGAGGAGACATGTTGAACCCTTGTAAAATATGTTTCTTGTCTCACCATTAGCGTAGGTTTTAGTCATACTGGTCACATATAATCCTTGTTTTTGTCTTCCAAACCAACTGAATTTTTGTCTGTCCGCATTCACAAGGACTGTGTGGAGGGGCATATCAGAGTTGAGGAGCAACGTGAATTGGATGTCATTTTCTGGGCCACTTGTGTAATCTGTAATAACAGGGGCATCTAATAACCTCCATTTCTTACTGACAGCTCACTGAGCTGGGAACGCAGGTTCCTGCTGCTGGGCGGGAGCTGTTTTGTTGACAGAACTCTGGAGAAGTTCTCTTAGATTTAAGGGTATGCTGAATTATACCTGGTTGTGCTGGTGGAGAGGAGCTAAGTAGAAGTCCTAAAAATCTGTCTTAATTATGGATTTTACTATTACATGAATGCAGTGAGAAAATCCCACTCTTCCCATTTAGTCACACGAAGGAAGTGAAAACAAGATCAGAGCACAGCTGATTCTTACAGTTCTGGGTTCTTTCTCAGGAGGCAGCGAGGTAATTGTTCCACAGCCTGGGCATTGCGTTTCTTTTCTGAAGTAGTGGGTCACTGCAGCAGCACAGGAAAGTGTGCCTTATGTCCTCTGTCGTACCGGTTTAGTTATTGTTAGCTTTATTTTTTCCTTTAGACCTTAACAGAGGAAAGCTGGAATTTTATTCCAAATCTCGATGGCAAGCCCAAAGAGTCCAGTCACAGATGGAAGTCCTGTCTTCTTACACAGGACTGGGAATGTGTTTGGTGGCGTATAGTGTGGCTGGTGTGTAGCGTCCAGTCAAGGGAAGTGAATGGGAATGTTATTTAATAAGATTTTTTGAAACTTTGAGACTGGAACAGAATATAATTCATAGTAATATTTACTCAACATAACATTTTCAAGCCAGGAAAAAATCTCAAGCAGCAGACTGTGACCTGCAAATGTAAATATAACTTAATGATGCGACCAGAAAACCTGCAGCATAGCAGTCTGCTGGCAATTGGAGCTTTTGTGGAGACATCTGAAAACCTGATTATTTTCTCTGTAATTTTGTGTGGTTTGTTGAACTTGTGAATTGATTCAGGCCAGAGGTGCCTTTGAAACTTGTCATTTTTGTTTGTTCCATTGACATGGATGAGCAGTTTGCTGCATTCTGAGGACTGGGCTTGTTTTGTAAGTCAAAGCACTGCCTGTCCTCTGCTCTGCCTCCTTTCTTCACTGCGGAGCAGGTCTTCAACTGCTCTGCGTCTGGCTGACTGAACTCTCGTGTGTCTGGCATCCTCAGGGTTCTGACTGTACCATAATCATTTCACCTGCACTCGGGTTTTTTTTTTCACAGTCTTATTTGGTTGTTTTAATAGCTGAGCTGTTTTCCTCCTATTTGTTTTTCCTCTCTAGAAAAATAAATAGTTGTTTATCAGTGCGCTTCTCATTTTTAACTGTACTATGTTTTAATCTGCTTCATACTTGCTACAGATATGAATATGACATTTGGCTTCATAAAGCACGGTATTTCATTCGTCATTCTCGGCTGCTACTGAGACCATGCCCTGTGTAGAAGTATTCTGCTAATGTTACATCTAGCAGGATTGCAGCAGGGTTTCACCAGTACTAATAACACATGTTCTAAAATTTGTTGCCTGGTATGAAGTAGACTTGGCAGCAAGCACTAAAATAACTGATTTGTCATTGTATAATAATAAATTGTTGAGTGTGAAGCTGCAGTTTAATCCAAAAATACACATTAATCTTGGAGTTTAATGCAAAGATACGTATTAATTTTGGAATGCTATTTGGGGTAGCGGCTTTGGCTTTCATTTCGGATGAATGTTCTTAACCCACCCGAAGGTCAGATGTCTACCTGAGTTAGTAGTCCAGACTCCCTCACGATACAGTGTGAGATGTACCTGTTTCCTGCAGGGCATCCATTTTACCGTAGACATTTATTTTCAGAAGGTGCTTTTCTCTCTCCACAGACACCAAGATCATGACTAACTCAGAACAGATCCTTGGCTTCTAGATAGGTACAGCTGATGATAGGATTCATAGCTGCTGTTCCCAATGTTGATTTATATTTATATAAGCATTTTATACTTACATATGTATGTATGTATATACAGCTTTGTGAAATGGGGACTGCTTGCCATCTTGCCCAGGTTACTTGGGTAACGTTCAAACAGTCTGCTGCGGTTTGAAGGGTTCTTGCTAGAGGCACTGCCCTTCAGCTCCAAAGTATGGCAACTCAACATAAAAGACTGGTCAGCTGTCAAGGGAGAACAGCCCCATTTTTGGTAGAGAAAAAAAGCAAACAAAGATAAATAATCAATATTTTAAAAGTTTTCAATAGGAGTAGATCTGCAATTTTGAGTTGATACTGCTGTTCAGTTTTTCCTAGGAGTTTCAGCATTTCTCATGGCTTTTTTTTTTGTTCAGTCCTGTATATGTACCTGTTCATTACCGTTGAAGTGCTCTTGAAATGTTTGAAGAAAGGGAATATTGGCTCAGGTAGAATGTAAAAAGGATTTAGTACTATTTCTGCTTCCTGTTGCCTGTTTTATGTGAAGGTAATCATTCAGTTATTAATTCAGAACTTGGCTCTTTATCCATCTGACCAAAATAATGGATAAATATTGGTCATAAATCAAATAGGTTTGTGTCATGTACAGTCTTTCGTACAGTTTCGTTGTTCTTGTTTTAGTAATTGTTGTCTTGGTATCATTTTATCCTATTTAAATTTTCTCTCCTAAAATACATTTTTAAAAGGATTTGGCAACAAAACAGATGCTAGACACACTGTGTTTAAATCTACGGTGAGGGCATGTATCGCTCTATGTTAATGCAAAATTTGATTTGACATGCTTCCCTTTATGGCAAGTCAGAGCAAATCACTGTCTTGTTCCATGTTAATCGGTCCTGGACTTGTTATTGCTATCATACCAAAGTTCCTCATTCTAAGGCAAAAAAAGGTGGGGGGAAGTGGGGAGCACTGTCAGTAAAATAAATATCTGATCCTAACAACATGAGCAACTTCCAAAAGAGTGACACGGATATAATATAAAATAAATAAGAAAAGTAAAATCTACATTTGAGAGAGAGAAAAAATGTCTGTAAATAAATAATACTTGCTGGGCTTTGCGTATCAGGGAACTCAGTGGGAAATTGCAAGGACAGATACAGCACAGATCTTGCACTTCCGTACTTCATCTTTCTCCTAACAGGAAAATGAAGTAATGATTTTGAACTTGCTGACTTAAAAAACTGTTTCCTCATTTTCCTTACTTTGATCCTAGTTTAGATGCTATTTGAATATCCATTTACTAAATAGAACTGTTAATTGTTAATTTTTTTAACTATTATCCATAAATAACTACTTAAGTAGAAGGAAAACATGAAACGTAAGGCAGCATACTTCATTTACCTATAAATTAAGTTGCAAAGTGATTGCCGCCTGTTTGATAGGGGTAATAGAATTGTGGATCTGGAAACCCAAATCCTAGGATTCAGGACATTACTTATTTTCAGTTAAAATGTCTGTTCTTCGTATATTGATAGTATGAAGCTAAAACCATCAAGGTCAAAGTAAATGCTTTAATGGGTAAGTTTTCTACAAATTATTTCACATTTAAAAAGATTATATTTTTTTTTGGAAAAGACCGCAGTGTCACAGAACAGGCAGTTCTAATTTGCACAGTTCCCATTTCCATAGAATCCTTCATTACTCACAAGTTGCAGAATTAATGAAAAAACAGGTTTTTGCAAGTTTGAATCAAAGTTAGAGAAAATTATCAAATCATGAAGATATAAAGAAATATTTTTTCCTTTCCAAGTGACTTCCAGAAGTAAATTAGCAGTCATAATCTGTTCTGCAGATAATAAAATACAGCACCATAACTCTGTCCGAGCCAGACCCAGTGCACAATGCCAGAACGCACTCACAGTGGGACAGCTTTTGTTTTGAAATCTTCAGTTTTATGTGCAGTATTCAAAACTGAGAAGTTGCAGAGGTGCATTTTCAATATTAGGAAAAAAATACCCAAACAAACAAGGAAATAAAATCAGGTTGAATGTGCAAAGTAAGTTTGTTTTGACATGTAATATTGAAGTTCTTCGTTATTGCTCTGAATGAGAATGCTAATTTGATCCTTTTCAGAGGAAATTACAGTTTTTAGATTTTGCAGCAAATATCTCACATATTGTACAAAACCCATAATATTGTTTTTTGAGCATTTGTTGTGTCTCCTTGAAATTACACTTCTGAAATGAGTTATTGTCTTGTTTTGATGGAAGTAGAACATTTGGTTTCCTTGTTCTCGAGGCATTCTTTGAATGCTCTGCCAGTTTTGCATAGTTACATTGAAATATTGTTCATATATTTAGTGTTGGTTTCTGACATTTCAAATAACACTCTGAATATTCTCATTATGAAAGGTTTTGCATGCTTATTTGAGCACTTACACCAGCACCAGATTAAAATATCTGAGTATTTCCAGATCATCTTACTCCTTCTTCTACATGAGGAAGCATTGCCTTCTAGAATATCTCTACTTCCTGGAGACATCTGGGTGGATGATTTACTTATACTGATTCATATTTAGACAGAGAATGTGGTTTATAACCTCTTTTGTGCAAGAACAAACAGTTTATTCAGTACTTCTTGATATAATGCAACTTTTACCCTCAGTTACAATGACCTCGGTCTGTTGCATATGAAGAGGCCAAGGCTGACTGTAGTGTTCGTGATGCCGAGTGCAACTCTCTCTTCCCTTGAGGTTTCTTGGGTCTAAGAGATCTACATGCTGAGGCAAATGTTTACAGGTGCAAAATTTCGACAATTTCCATCACACAAAACTGAAGTACGGGGGAATCATAGCTAAAAAAATGACTGTAAAGATTCTAAATAACAACTGGGAAATGAAAACTTTAATTTCTCTGATATTTGTAACAAAGCCATTCCTAGATTTTAAGACACACTTTAGTGGTTTGAGCAATGTGAGGTGGATGGAAGGTGATGGAAGGCGGATGTTCTTTTTTCCATGCAGAGTTATGAATAATACCGTGTCCATACTGAATTGGTAATGATAATGATGATGAAAATTTTATGCTCTTCTCCCCCTTAACTTCTGCTTGTCTCTGGCTCTTTCCTTTTCCATGTATCCTCCATTTGCGATAGACATAAGAACTGTTCCCGTAATGAGAGGTAACTGAATAATCTTCAAATTGACACTCATGCATTTGCTGACTCTGCCTCTTTCATTTTAGTAAGTTACGTAGGTTTAGATTTTATTTCTTTTCAACTTCATGAAGTGTGTGTCTTGTAAAGGCAGCAATAGATAAGAACACTGAGGAAAAAAAATGGGGTATGTTAGAGCTTTTTGTGAATTGGGTATTTTAATCATCTAAGTCTGCAATCTCTAGATATATGAATTTTAACTTCCTCTTTGAGAACAGAATCAGGAATCATTCAGGAGCTATGTTTTATTGGCTGTTCCCAGCTTTTATCTTTTCTATATGACTGTTGGTGTATCTGGATTTAACAATAATAGTTATTAGAAATACAAATAAGCAAAGTATTTTCAACCTAGATAGGTCAGCACTTGAAAATTGGCAACACCTGGCTTAAAACATATCAACAGCCCTGCTTTCTTGGGATGCCTCCTCACCTGCATGGGTATTTGTGACTAAAATTCCTATCTCAGAGAAACAAATAAAATTATATTCCATATCTTGTGCTTGCATAAATACATTTTTTTAAAAGCCTTCTTTCACGCCTAGCAGGAGTCCAGAATCATCTATGTAAACTGGTAGTTTTGAAAGGTATTTTAGTAAGTTGAACCAAATTCAGGGATGATTGGAAGGGTAAATTGGTGGAATTTGATGAGGGGAAAAAAAAAGAAAAAGTAAATGCATGTAAATAAAAGTCATCTCCCCCATGCTGGTGTGCAACAGTACAATTGCACAATTTACATGATCAAGACAGAATTGAGGCTGCTACTGAGAAGTGCTATTGAGATGCTTTAATAAAGATATAGAAGTAGAAAAATGCTGAAAAAGTTTGAATAGCAATAAAACTCCTTATGGTGTTCCATACGAGAAAAAAAAAAAAAAAACAATAAAAGGGGAGTAAGTATTTCTAAAAATTATATATCATCATGAAGACACTGAAAGAGAAGACTTATTAGACAGGAGATGATTCTGTGTTTTGTAGACATGTTTGGATTTCTTTAGATAATAATCTACTTATCTACTGTCAGAAAAAATGATGAATTTTGTGAATGCACTTACTGGTAGTCAACATTTTAACATGCTCTTAACTTTCAAGCATAGGAGTTGCATAAAGGGCTGGAGCTTTGGTCTGTTTAGCCATTTTGTGGTAAAGGTCTGAGACACAACAGAAGCATTAGTGGAAGTAGCTTTATATCCCTTCAGTTTTCTGCACCTTCTGAGACTTAATTTCCTTTGGTTTCATTGTTGTTTTTCTTTGTTTTACAGATCCTTGCTCTATCTAATTTACCTTTGCTATGAAAAAATTTAAAATCTGCTACTATACATAAATTTGTCCCAAGCCTAAAATGGATCTGAGCTTATTTTCTAAAGACAAGTGTTCTTCAGCAATGTATTGATGAAAAGCTAAATGAGGGTGAAAATAAATTAAGTTATGCATGCATTGACAGTCTTGGTTCATAGCAGAAATATCCCGTGATTGCCCGTTTATTTATTGAACAGTAACTGCTATGAGGTACAAGAAAAAAATACACTTTCCCACATCTTCTGGTATGATCATTTAGCTGAGATGCTCTAGTTTAATGAATGTAATAACACTCACTTTAATGCAGTCTAGGATTATTGCCTTGTTCCTTCTGTGTGGTAAATGACTGGTAGCTAATCCTGAGCAGTCAGGAGCTGTTCCTCTTCTACTTACGTGTGTTACCGGAGTCCACACGAGCTGTCCAGTGCTGCTGTAGTTCAAAGGAGAAGCTATTCTGCTTTATGTCTGTTTATTCTTATGGCCTTTATTTACCAATCTTCCCACCCAACATCTCCATTATGATGAACTCTTAAGGAGTATCTAGCATCTTCCTGTTTTGCAAAGTGTGTGGATGTTGAATGCTGTAATTATAACCTTGGTTTTCTTATGAATTCCTTAATACTGGATTTTTGGAAGTTGAGGTGTAAATCATTGTAACTGTTCATTATAGGGGTGTCTTAGCAGCTTAAACTAGTGGAGAACATTATGTCCAAAGTCCTCACTTAAATTATAGGCTTGTATTTAATGTTTAAACATTTCAACATTTTAGTACCAAGAGTTGTGGTAGTCATTCATTCAGTGTATGTTTTAGAAGTTCCAAGACTGTTCCTATCTCAGCAAATGGGAGAAGGAGTGAGTCCCTGGCAGGTCCAGCATTACAAGGTCAGTGCAATCCACACTGGCTCTGATTTTTGCTTTTTGTAGTGATGGAACTCCCTCATTTTGTTTATGTGCTAATTTTATTTGGAGATACTGAAATTTCTCTACTGAAATTTAAGATTCCATTTTAGTCCTGAAGAGGCTTACAGTGTCTTTTCAGTGGAAATATTTCTGCTAGCTAATGCTAATACTGAGTCAGCTAACCAGCACTCACAAAGGATGAAACTACTGATTCCATACATAAGGGAATTACTAATATTGGGATTAAGAGAACCTGATGCAAGCAAATACATATAAGAAAGCCTGTTCTTTTGTTAATTTCAACAAAGCAATCTCTTGGTGAATAGAGTATGAAGATTTAGAGCTGAAGAGTTCAATCTTAGCTTACTTCAAGCACTTATAAATATGCAGAATGCTACAAAGACTGGAACAGTAGAGAGTAGGTGGTAAAATGTATTTTGTACTGTTTAGTCCTCGTGTTATTGCACCTTGCTCCACAGATTATTTATTATGTTAGTTCTTACTAAATAATTGATAGCGACCTGAAATACTAAAGTTACTGAATATGTAGAGTGTTTTATTATAACATTAACATGCTACAGGTGTGTTTTATGGGTCAATTAACATATGCCTCAAGGTGTGGTATGATAGATGAGGCTGCTGGTTGTGTGCTGTGTGAGGTTTGGGTTCGCAGGCTGGTAAAACACATCCTGGAGGGGCTTAATGGTGTGTAGTGAGGAAAGATGCCCTGTATAGAAATTGCACTGTGGTTTAGATATGCAAGCTAACTTCAAATGAGGAAGCATGAGTTCTGGAAGTAGGCTAACAATAGCAATGTGGGTCTTTTATGTAAGTTAATTTACTCTGCTATTTGGGAGAAGCTATCTTGGGTCTAAGGTGGTTTCCATTAATTTCCCAGTTTTCCTGGAAAAGATGTGAAAGTTAGTTTATCTCCCTCATGCTTTATTTACAAGGCCATGTACAATGCAAGCCTACTTGTTGTCTCTGAGCGCTACTCTTAATCAAGTAATAGTGTGAAAATAGCCCAGAAAATTTAAATTGTATTTAAGCTTCTTTTAAAATTCTTCATCTAGTAATAGTTTTCATTATACAAAAAAGATCAGTGTTTTGCCGGTGGGGTGAGTTGTTTTGGGTTGTTTTTTGTGGTTTATTTTGAGGGTTTTGGATCTTTATTTTTGAATTTATGTGATATCTGTTGCTTATTCTATACCTTTTGGAAAGGCTGACTTACACAGTATCCCTTGACTACCATTAGTCTCTTCCTTCCTTCTCTCTTGTCTTATTTTCATTCCATGCACAACAGAAGATGAGTAGCTTTAGGCTCACTTTTTGAGTAGAATGGTTGCGAGGGAAAATGGAAAACTACAGTGTTGAATGTCTGTGTATTCCTAGGTGAAACTGCCTTAACTGCATGCAAAGGGCAGAGAGCTCCAAGAGCAAAAGGATGTCTGCAATAGATCAGACCAGGAGTCTAGCTGACCCTGGAGAAATCAACAAAGACAACAGGCAATAGCAAATGCTTGAAGAAAAAGTGTAACAGCAGAGCAAGCATATTGATATTTCTGTAGGTATGGCTTTTCCTGCTTTTGTCTGCAGTATAGGAACTTCTTAACCAGAATATTATATTACAGCCATTTCACTTAATAGCTCTTGAGGGAGTTCTCTTCCATTTACCTGCGTGATTTTTAATCTTTTCACATATTAACATCCAACCTGTCCTTTTGGAATGTATTCCATCATTTGAATTCTGAATTTAGTGGGAAAAGTTTGATTTACATCTGTGCTCTTTGTTTTAAAACTGCTGCCAGATGCTTTCACTGCACACCCTATGGGTCTTGTGCTGGAAGGTGTGGTGAATTATCAATCTATATTCAGTCATCCTATGCTCCCTCAACTGTGTTCTTAGCCATGTTGAAGAAGCCTCAGCTGTTTTATGCTCTGAGCAAATTTTGTCACCTTATTCTTCATTCTTTTCAAGTAGCTTATGAATATATTAAATACCGGGGCTCCAGCATGAACTCCTGTGGAATGTTACTGAGCTTCTCCCTCAGTTTTTAATCCCCATTTATTCCTAGCTTGTTTTTCCTGTCTTCTGACAGTTTGTTAGCGCATAAGGGAAACTTCCCTTTTACCTCACACTAAACCTGTCTTCATTCTCTAGTAGAAAGCAATCCAGATGTTATCATGTGCATGAACTTTATTTAAGGTGGAAGTGGCTTTTTTGAAGAATGCTCTTAGGTTTTAAAAGCCTGAGTTCTGGCTACAAAAATCAGGTTTGACTTTTTCCATGTTATGTTCTGCCACATCGGTAAATTATTTTCTTTTTTCACATATTCAACCGTTTGGACAATATGGAGTCGTTTACTCATTAGTATTTCTGCGTAATCTGACTAGAAACTTTTCAGACAACTGACACCATCTTTGCCATGTTCAAGCGATATCATGCTGCCACATTCAACTGCAGGTAAGTGTGTGCTGGACACAGTCACCAGATGTTCCGACATTCTGCACAGGACATGGCTGCATGCTGGAGCAAAAGAATGGAAACATCATGAAACACAGTTTTTATAATTTTCTCTGGAGGTGGTCCCAAGAGTTTCCTGCCTGCTCTATCAGATAATAGCACCACTGGAGGGGAAAAAAAACCCCAACATTTATTTTCAAGTAAGTCTCTCCACTCCCACACTGATCATCAAAGTAGAAGCACTGCATTTGCACTTCAGCCTGCCTGCTCAAAGCTGTTTCTGTCTGTGCTGCAAAGGCAAATGGACGGCTCAGAGACATATTTTTTTCCCTTCAGCAGGTGATTACCTGATTAAATGCTGTAAAACGTATTTAAAGTCATTAGTGGTAACAAAACTAGCAGAAGAGACCTGATTAAATGCTGTAAAACGTATTTAAGATCATTAGTGGTAACAAAACTATCAGAAGAATGGTAGCATGTAGAATAAAAACAACCTTATCCCCACCCCAGTGACTGTTCTGCAAAGAGGCAGGTTGAAAATGAAGATTGTGAAACAAGAAACTGGACCAATATCAACAGCAGTATGACCTGGTGAATTTCAAACCAGTAGCATAAGCCAATAAGCAAAATAATGAAAGGAAGTTAATGGAAGCTGATTATCTTTTTGTGTGAGAGGTCCAGAGCATTAACGTTACTGCTATGACTGAGGTTCTCACTTGATATATAGAACTGGACTCTCTACATGGTGACTTTTCTGGTTTGTTTATTCTTACTTTGCCCTGGGCTTGCTGAAATCAATGGAATTATTTAGTGAGAAGAGGTTCCGAGTAGAAAGCAGGGGACCTGGTCCTGGAGTTTGGATGGGAATACTGCCTAGCGGTTTCAGTGCACATAAGGCTGAGTCCTTCTTAAAATTAAGGTAGCTGGAGAGAAAACAAGTGCCTCAAGGTTCAGTTGAATGTGGTTGGTTGTGGGCTGCAAGCTTGTCCTCGCCTATGGAGCACCGAATTCTTGCTGCCCCACGGACGGCAGCTGCTGCACTTCTCCAGTCTGCTCCTGCCCGTCTCAGTTCTGACCCCAGGCCTGAAGGCAGTTTCTTTTATGTATTCATTCATGCATTTATTTAGTTTTGTCTGTTGCTTGGTCTTTTCTGTGAGATAGGGGTTTTTTGCACCATTTCTGGTGATGATGCAAGTTGCGTATATCTGAACACCAGCAGGGGAAGCTGACCTCTCCAAACTCTGTAGTTTGCCCTCACTGCCGAAGGTTTTGTGATGATTGCGTGGCTGGAATTAGCAGGCGATCTGGAATGCAAAAGTTGGTTATGAGTCATCTGAGTTACTCAAGTCTTCAAGATCAAGGCTCTACTCAAATAAAAAGTTGTGTTTGGATATTATTTGATACTTTTGATATTTTAATGGGAAGTTAAGATGTCTATGTGCCAAAACAAGGTGCTATATAAGGAAGTACTTCTAGCAGAAAAAAACCTTGCTGCTGAATGCTCATACAAATCATGTTGTGACTGACTAACTTTTAAATGGAAAATATTGTTGATAATTTATTGGGCAAGCAAGAATCTCTTCTAGCCCAGACTGTGTGAAAGATGAAAGGGCATGACGGGAAGGTGGCTTAGCAAGGGAATGTGGAATCTAGACAAGACACACCAGCACTGCTCTTGACTACAGATGAGCCAAAGTTGTTTATAGCAGATACCTCTGAGCAAAAAGTTTTTTGAGGAAGGCTGGTATTTTGCCTGTCAGATCTGCTTCAGGTCTAGTGATTATCAACATCTTAGCTGCTTCAATTCCCTGATGAACTGCCTTGAAAACATGAGTTTTATAAATCAACTCACAACACCACACTACAATGCCCTGATGATCAGCAATGCAGTGACCACGTTTATGGGAAGAAAAGACATCGTTTCTGGGAATAATATGAGGAACGTATCAACTCCACACATCTTGATTGCGGGCTCTGCAGGTAGCCAGGGTTTCTGTGGCTTCCTTCTTGACCTTCACCTTTGCTTTCACAGACTGCAAACTTCTCAGACACAGCCATAGTGTGAGCTGCATCCTAATAGCTAGACTGCCTGATGGAGAGATTTCCTTCCATTCTTAATTGGGCGATACCTGGAGCTCTGTCATCCCGGATCATAGAGATTTGCTGCTTTCTGTTTGCAGTTGCATAGTATCTCTGGGAAAAGTATGACAATTGATAACAATGAAAAGTGACTTTAGGGCACAAATTTACATTATAATAGTCTGTAAATATTCTGCTATTTTGACAAATGTTAAGTTGTGCTACTTCTGCTTCACTTTCTATTTTATCTCATATCTCTGTACTCTCTTAAACCTGCAATAATTTTAGAGATCAGATTAGGATAGCTAAAGCCCTGATAGAATTACAGCAATTACTGTGATGGTGGTGAGGCAGTGGCCCAGGTTGCCCAGAGAAGCTGTGGATGCCCCATCCCTGGAGGGGTTCAAGGCCAGGCTGGATGAGGCTTTGAGCAACCTGGGCTAGTGGGAGGTGTCCCTGCCCATGGCAGGGGGTGGGACTGGATGGGCTTTAAGATCTCTTCCAACCATTCTATGATTCTTTGCTATGAAATCTGTTGATGAAAACTGCGTATTAATGGTAGATATTGTTGTTCAGTTCATGAATGTGTGCATCAGAGGCCATGAGGCTGTAAGATGACTTAAATAATATTGCTTTGAAAGTTATGCATTTTTCTTATGCTGTTTTTCTTATTATTTCTGCAAAGTAACATAGAATACAAGTTTTTGGAGGTGTCTTGATTAGCTTTTCTTAGTGTCAGTATGTCAAATTCCATCCTAGAGATGAAAATGCTGATGGGCTTCCTGTCTAAATTTAAAGGAAAAATGTCAGTTTTACATTCTTGTACCATGTGTTACTGGACATAGATATCATGATATATGCCAGATTTCAAGATAGTGTTGAAAATGCCTGTTATCGAGGTATTGGATATCAAGGGATATTGCGTGCATTACAGTATCTGTCAGCTCAGTAAACCCAAAGATTAACAACAGGCAATGCAATGAGAAAGTTATATGGATTAATGTATGTCCTCTTAATTTTAATTTTTAATTTTTTATGTCTATTAGCACTTGTCATTATTTTTAAGTGACACTGTTGCTACTGGATCAATTTTATTTGAAAGCAATGACCAAATTATGTAGATCAATATAAGATTTGTTAAATTTAGACTATTGGCAGGAAACTATATTTAGAAGTAAGCTATCATCTTGTAAACTATCATCTTACAGGTGGTTTCTCACATTTACTTGCTATGATTTTCTGTGTAAGAGATCTTAGGAAATAAATGTAGGCTATCAATCTGCAGTTACTGTGAAAGTTCTTTGGCATCAGCACTGAGCTTTAAATTATCTCCTCTTCAAAGGATACTGGATCCATTTGATTTTCATAGAACAAGACTTTATAATTTTTGGGTGGGGGCAGAATATTTTTATTTTTATCAGTTCCAGGTGTTCTAATGTCTGTCTCTACAGCTTTTCTTCAAGACTCAATGATGTTTTATTAATGAAAACTTTTAATGCAAATTGTTTCTGCAAAATGCTTTTAGTAAGAATATATGGTGCACCCATATTCCTCACTAAAAATATATTTTATAAAAACATATATACACACTATAGTGTATTTTTACAAATCATTCTGATACATGTGAGGCTGCCTGTAAATATCTGTCTTGTATCAGCTGTATATAGCAGTAAATGCTGACGGGTTATTGTCCTCTTGAGTTACTCTGCTGTTACTCCCATTCTCCCCTTTATGGTTAGGAAGAGAAAATGTCTAATTAGACTAAGCAGAATCATCTGCAAACAAAGCAGGTAAAGTGACAAGAGATAAAAGAAGCTATGCTATCTCAGTCTAGAAATAGGAACCTGCAAAAGGAAGGAAGACAGGAAAAGGAGAGGGTTGATGCACATGTGGTTTGAAGGTGTGAGAGCTGTTCAATTTCAGACTGGTAGAGCTGTGGAGCAGACGTGAATTGAGTTATACTATCTGTTTATCCTAAAACTCATGGGATACAGCAAAATTCAGGAAAATGTTTTAAAAAGTCAACAAGTGTCAAGAAACCTTCACTATGTATCTGGACAGTTGTATGTTAATTTTTTCTCACAATTCTCTTCTAAATTGATTGTTTAAAACAGAGCTAAATATTATCACAGCACTAAAGTACAAATAAAAATGAAATTTTTTAAGGCTGAAAAGAAAGGCAGGACTACGGATATCTGTAAAGAAAGAAGCCATAAACCATTAGAAGTGCGGTAAAGGTAGCAATAACACAATAAGGAGACTTTAGTTATGTTGTGCTGCAGCATCAGGCTGGTGCATACTTTACTAGAAGGTACGTTAGTCATTCTGGTTCTGCACGGCGGCTTTTCCTCCTGAAAGCTGAGAGAATAGGACTAACCAGGCTTCCAACACTGCAGTGCTGCAGTGAGCATATTAAACAAAGATTTATTTTCAAAAGAATCTGTAATGTGTGACCTCTTTCAGTTTTTTATTATCATTATTATTACCAGAATCTATAACTTTCTTAATAGTTCAGGTCAGGTTAGAGTTTTTTGGGTGGTTTATTTGTACACAATGAGCAGTTAATCAGATCTTTTGGCTTAACACCTCTAGCCTCTTTTATGGCTCATCCTACCTCAAAGGTACAGTTCCATATGTTAACTAGACATCAGGTTAATGGACTCTGGCAATCTGCAAATTACATCTCTAAATCAACTTTAAACTTAACTAAGATATATTATATCTACTTTATTTTAAGAAAGCTCTGTTAAAAGCCAAGTAACATCCTAAAATGACAGTAGTGTATTTCAAGCATTCGTTATGTTTGTGATATTTTCTGTGGGGATTTCTGTTTTGATAAGCTAGAGGCAACTAATTCATACCAAAAAGAGAGTCAATCATCATTAGATATCAGAGCAGCAGTCTCTTCCATGGTCCACTGGAATTTGTTCTCATGGTGAAAACTAAAGACAAAGTTAAATGAGCTCTTGAACTAATCCTATGTAACAGCATCTCCAGAACTTAATGTTATTTCATTTTTTCTTTTTCTTTCATCCTGAAATAAATTTTTCTCTTTTATCGTTTTTATATTTTAGTAATCATAAGGTGTATTCATGTTTTGTTATAGTATACCATTGGAATTGCTTCATGGGCTATTTCAAAAGTGAAAGGAGCAGACCTGCCACACAACAAATCACCTCAGAGAGAATATTCTTTTTCATGTATTTCTAGCCAGTGTTTCCAGCTTGACCAGAAAAACCGTGTTTATACCTAATCTGAGGGACACTGGCAGCTGTGAGGGGGGTCTCTGTGTCCAGCTTCTGTTTCCTCCATGCACGTGGCAACGTGACAAGCAGCAGTGTGTTTTCAGGCCAGGTAGCCTTGCCAGCTGCCTCTGCAGGTTGCGGGTTGGAAATTTCTGAATATATGATCAGAAATGAGTGATACGGTGTTAACACTTGGCCATTCGTGAGGGGCATGGGATAGGACAACAAGAGTCATTGGCAGCAAACTGTAATGAAGCCATGGTAAGTTATTGAAGGTATGAAGAAGCTTCTTTAAAGGTGTTTGTAGCTTGATCAAAACCAGTTTTTGGGACTGACCTTTGGATCTCAGAAGGGTGCTGCTCCAAACCAGAAAAGCAGTGCCCTGACAGCAATCTCAGCACTCTCCATTCTGTTTAATACCATCAGATACTGTCAGAGTATACTTTCTAAAGCCCCATTTTTCTGTTTAAAATGTTGTGTACCTCTAGTGGCACCTGGCGCTATCAGAGAAAATGGGATTACGTGTAATCCTAACTCCTGTGGTACAGACAAGGAGATTACACGTCTCCTGGAGCTATACTTGCTTGTGCTGCTGCAAATTATAAAAGGGCCCAGGGGCTAATCAGTCGTCAAACTCACGTCTCCTGGAGCTATACTTGCTTGTGCTGCTGCAAATGATAAAAGGGCCCAGGGGCTAATCAGTCATCAAACTTGCGCAAAAGCTAGGGAGAGAGGAAAAGGAAAATAACAAAAAGATTCGTACTGCTGTATTAGTGATAAGCATTAGTAGAATAACAGCTAAATTTTTCCCCTAATAAAATAGACGGAGGGTAGAATATCTTTCTCTGAGCTATACTTGCTTGTGCTGCTGCAAATGATAAAAGGGCCCAGGGGCTAATCAGTCATCAAACTTGCGCAAAAGCTAGGGAGAGAGGAAAAGGAAAATAACAAAAAGATTCGTACTGCTGTATTAGTGATAAGCATTAGTAGAATAACAGCTAAATTTTTCCCCTAATAAAATAGACGGAGGGTAGAATATCTTTCTCTGGGAATGTTTCCTTCTAACAACAACTGCAATATTCCCATTAATGAAACAACCCAGAGCATTTTCAGAGGAAAATTTCAACTATCCTTCTTTTCTTTAGGAATTTCTGTTTCCTAGTTGTTTATTGTTGGTGTTTAATTTGGAGTTCTGGAAAATATCTGTCACCCTGTATATCAGGTAATCAGCCAGCTTAGTTTAATTATATTAATCATTCACGTATTGTTGTGTGATGTGTAGCAGCACAGTAAAAGAACACATAGACACATCAAACTAAAAGGAAACTTAGAAATTTAATAGGCAGATCAGAAGAAACTTGATGCTGAAGACTGCAGTAAAGATGAGGCTGACGAGAAGTCTGTCCCTTTGAGATGCTGAGTGCTCTTACAATGTGTTTAATGGCAGCTGAATATACAGAATTGGGCACTGAATGATTTATTCACTGGGTTGTTTTCTAATGAGATGGAAGAAAAGATCACAAATGAGAAAAGTAAAATATTCAATAGTTTTATGATTGCTCTCCAAAAGAAAATCCTCACAATTAATAAAACATGGTTATTGCTCCAAATTTACTTTGGGGATTTTTTTTCTAGTCTCTTTCAGCTGTTTAGTATGAAAAAGCAAAAATTAAACATTAAATAACATTTTTTTACAAAAAAGTCAGATTAAAATTCAAGTTCATTAGGTTTTATTTTAGAGCAAAGAGGCTGTGAAACTTCTTTTAGTAATCAGTTTCTTATTTCTATTCCGCTAAGCTCAGGTGTTGAAAAAAAAATTCTCTTATGAGAAAAATCTGAAAATAATCTTAAGTTTTACTTTTTCCTCCCTAATGGTTTACAGTTTTGAGGTATATAAATAAATATTCTACTGGGACTATCCACAGAAGGCAATTGATAAGTATCTTGCCAGATCCCTTCCTGAAGTTCTCAAAGGTATTTGGCACTTTCTAAGTGTTCCTTAATTCAAACATACTATTGTAGCCCCACTGCCAGCCATCATCACCCCACCCTAAGTAATCCGCAAAAAAGGGTCTGGGCTAACAGTACCTCTCCTGGGTTGTGGTTTTTTTTTTTTTTTTTTTCTTCCAAGAGGTATTAATTTTAAAGGTGTTCCTAGTGGAAAATCTGACACTAGAAGAAACAGATGGAAAAACTATAGAGGGTTTTGTGACAGTCAGATTAGTGTACACTGTGCTGTGTAGTTTTACCCTCTGCATTTATTAAAAGATGGGTATAGATATTGAATTTTTTATCAGACAGTACATTGTAACTCTCATCCAAGTGTTTTTTATAAGCCCAATGTAATACTAATAAAGCCCTGTTGCGTTACATAATCAAAACTGGCTGCTTCTCATCCTTGCAAAGCAGTGGAGGTTTGACCACAACCCTACTTAGCAAGATGATAAAAACTAAATCAGCTTTTTTGAAAAGGTTCTTTTTTCTCTAAATTCTGTCTGCAAATTGCAGCTGTTGATGAAATACATATACAGATGAAGAACTGAGGAGGAGCAGCTGCACCGTTGCCCCAGATAATTCATTGAACATACATTTCCAGGTAAGTTTTCCATGACAGGAGTGAAGGCAGCAGCACCACAGGAACTCGGTCAGAACTACAGAAGGGTGCTTTCTCAGGCAGCCACACATCAGCACCAGAAATTCAGATTAATTAACTGCGTATGTAGAATAACAGGATCTATGATAGCAAGTCAGATACCATCGTAAACATTGTTCTGTCTGCCTTGCTACTGAAAAAGTTAAGCTCCGCTGGAGAAGTTCAATATTAAACTTGTGAGAGCTGGAGTATGAGAAATTCAGCAAACGTTGGGCCAGAATACCTGACTAGCATGTTTATATTTCATTCATCAGCCTGCTCTGTCACTCTGAATGCCTTTTTAATATGAGTAAGGTGAAGAACAAACTTACCAGTATTTTTGTGAGGATTTACAAGCTTTCTCAGAATCCCCTCAATTTTTTGAAATGCCACCCTGGTATTTGCAGCGTGCACAGCTAATCATCCATCTGCATTCTGTCATAGAGACCACTTTCCAGCAGAGGTGTGTGATTGCTGGGGGACAAGAAAAGGAGGAAAAACATCCTTTTATGTCAATCTTGTAGCTGCAAGTATGATAGCTTGTTCAGTCTTGCACAGTTCAGTCAGGTCATGCTCACTAATTTTAGCAAGAAGCTCAGACAGACCAGAAACCAATCCACTAGGATGCATTTCCTGAAGGCTTTTAATGTCTCATTCTCTTCTGGATCCTTCCCTTCAGAAGAGCATTTAATAAATTCTTCACCGTTATAAGGGGATTCTGTGTTAGCTGTACTTGTGAACGTGGTAGAGACATTAGGTTTATCCAAAGTTGGGTGATACATGGGATATAACTAGAGGTGAATATTGTGTGTGCTAGCTTTGACTTATCTCTTTATAGCTAAAGATCTGACAGATTACAAAGTAACTGTAGAAAACCTGAAGGTTCATGCATAAGGGAATGTTTAGGTTTCACGTCCATCATTTCCATTGATGCTATTTTCCCCAGATCTCCATTTCTGCTTTCCATCAGGTATATTAAATTAAGAACTTGAGACTGGGGTGATGATAACCTGTCTGACCATCGGCACATCCAGTATCTGACACGTCAGATCAGTTATTCCTGTACAGGTCCTCTCTCTCCCAGCTTGTCCTGGCAACTGTCACCATCATTGCTGCAGAATAGCTTAAAGAATGTGCTCATCAGGAATAAATGTTCCTCTTAGATAATATTAATGTTTCCATGGTCAGACAATTGTGCATCAAAATGTTTGAACTAGTTGCCAAAAGAAGAGAATATAGTACGTGAGACTGATGAGCCAGCTGAGCAGGTGAAAGAGTATAAATGGGAAGCTTTTAGGATATGACGTGATGTGGACTTGCCTCAAAGCCAGTTTCTGTTCATGATGGAATAACATCTAACAATGGCAGCACCTTATCAAGTTACTGACAATTTTTGTGAAATTATTAACATGACAACCAAATTTTCAACTTTTGTGTGTCATTAGGGAAACCTCACAATTCCAGTGGAGTCTATTTGCAAGGAAGCAAAGAAGATGATCTGTTCTGGAAGACAGATCTGTTGGTACATTGTTTCATATGGAGAAGACTAGATTATTTTGGTTTTGTTGGCAAGCAATAACAAGAGATTGTATGGGTATATATGGCTGAAATTAAGATGTAGATTTCCAGAGGAAGGAGGACTAGTAAAAAAGACTAACAGATGAGTGGTGTTGTGCCCTCCTAGGGAACAAATTGTTCATGCTTTCAAACTTCAGATATCTGTCCTTCTGACAATTTTTTCACTGTTGCATACCTGGTTTTGTTTCCTTTGTGTTTCTCTGAGAAGCCATCAGGTTGGAATTTGTGAACATAATGAAGTTTTGTGTCTGGCTGATCAGTGGGTTGTTCAGGCTTTGTTAGGTGTGGCAGTCTTCCTGCTGCATCGCCTGCTCTCATCTTGCCATGTTAGCTGCCTGGGAAAAGAACCATTTCCCTTAAAAACAGATATTTGCTATGTTGCAGTCCAGTGAAATACTGGTGATTGGTGCCTGTACAGACAGGAAATTCCAGAACAGCCAAGTTCATAAACAGTCTTGGAAATTTTTTTTTAAAATATAGAATATAAGGACGCTTTTAAAATTGTAGTCTCAGAAAACACATTTTGTGCATTATGTGCCTTTAAAACTGCAGTGACTGATACCAGTCTTTCCTTTAGATGTGCATTGTTTGCATGTAAACATGTCACTGAGGGAAGCTTAAAGATTTTTAGTGATAATCAAATAGCATTCCAGTTTAAGACTTTGGCAAGTCTTCACAGTGTCATTGAAATCAGGAGGAGTTTCTTAACAAAGAGATGCCCTTGGAAGGAGGCTGCTAGAAGATCTCTCAGATTCTATAGTGCTTTATGTTTTTGCACAACGTACAGTTTGGATTTTTCCGGTTTTCAGGCATGCATGTTGCCTGTACATCCTCAAAATGTCTGTTTGAATAACTCCTTGGTACTATTTCATACAGAAAATAATTGAATTGTTATACTTTTTAAAGCTTCTGGCCTATTCTAGGGTAACTGTGATTATTCTCATTATTAAATGATAGGAAGTATTTTTTTCCCCTGCCTTTATCTCTGCTCCTTCACTTAGCTGGGTTTGCAGAAGATGCATTTAGCTAGTAGAACAAGAAATTACAACTGTATGAATAATTGTTTTAAAATTATATTTAAAGTGCTATATATAGCACGAGTTTCCTGGAAATCTTTCCATATACTGTTTGGTAAGAAATAGTTTCCAAGCAAGTTACGATGTTAATTTGATAGCTAAACCTTACCTAATAGTCATGTACTTGATTTGCTTATAAAACAAATCCCATTTCAGGCTAAGTGATTATAATCAATTTGCTGTTACTGAGTTATCAGAGAAAGGAGCCGTACCACATAACAATATGAAAAAACCCCAAACAATTAATGTTAGCAAAAGCACTCTTAACATTCAATTTTGAAATGCACAATTTAGGTTGGTTTTTATCACATCTACTCAGTAAAAATCCAAAGAGAGGTTAATATGATAAAATATGGGACTACTTAAGCTGTTAATTTTATAGCCAAGTTTAGATGAATATCAGGGACTGGGATGCTAAAAGCCATTTAACATAAATGTTTAATGAACAAATAAAGCTGTCAAAGGCAAATGTGCATTGCGCATTATGTGTGTATTTGATTTGGGTAGATGGTGTAATTAGAATCATTGTCTGATCTAGGCTTAGAGGAAGTCTGCTTTCCACAACTTAGAGCTTTACTGTTTTTTAATAGTCTGTTCACAGTCTGATTTTGTAGGCGTCTGGAGTGTTGTGTGGCCTGGTTTTCAAGCCAGGATTATAGAACCAATTCTTCTGGCTTTCCAGGCTTGCAAATATCTTTTTCTACTAGACCAAACTTCAGCTGTAAGCCTTCTACTGAACTTCTAAAAAAACGCAGACGAGGACAAAAGTCTCCTTTTCCATCTAAATGGTGAATCTCAGTGCTGAAACTTCTCAGCCTGGAATATTTTGAAGGATTTAACAGAAAGCAGCAAATTCATATGTAGAAGAAAATTTTATTTCTACTTCAACTGCTTCCAACAAAATCCACAAAATATCACCACCCCTAAAAAATACGTAGAAGATCCGCATTCTCTATTTGATAAGAAACCTTGAAGTGATTTCTTCAATATGTTTTGATAACTCCCTAGAAACCCATATTTTCATTTCTGTTTGGATCTATCTCATATAAGACATTATTGATTTTCAAGCCAGCATGGATCTTGGGAGAAAAAAAAAAAAAATCACGATAAAGTTTTGCACTATGGATTCTTCTAATTTTTTTGAGAGACCTGTAGAATGCTTTTGGAATACTGACTAATTTTTTTCTAGGGAGATCTAATCCCTAGCAAAAGCATTACGTAGTGAGGAAAAAAAATAAAGAAATTGTGTGCTGAGTGAAAACATCTGTTATGAGCTCTGGTAAAGGTGATTACATGTATATTCTTCAACACGTTAGTCGAAGTCTTAGAAACCACAGTAAATTCAACAATTCCTCCTGTATCAAAAGGGCACCATTTTTATTGCAGCCCTCCTACAAATGTTTTAATCAAGAGTTAATGTCGAGCCCAAGGACTTCATTTAACTCACACCTTCTAAAAGGAAAATGAACATTTCTTTGGATGAAAAGATAAAGTGACATTAAAGTCTCAGAAGCTGATGTTCAATGGTAGAGAAATAAATGGCCAAAACCTGGCAAACAGCATGTTCTACAAGAAAATAGATTAGACTGGCATAACTATAGTGACTGCTGAATTTGTACTAATCATTTGTAAATGAAATCCTCTTTTCATTAGCGTTTCCATGCTCACATGCATAATTTAGAGCAAAGGTTTGCAGGCACTAACACAGTTTTCATAAATTAGTGGCAATTTTGTTGTTGCTGAAGCCTAGGAAACTTTTTAATGCAGTAAGATTTTTGCATATGAAGAAAACCATAACCTTCATTGCCTTAAAGTCAGATGTATTGCTTAAAACGTGTGTAATGGGCCTGATTTCCATTCTGCATTCCTTTTTGTGGCAGTCTGCTTGAATGCAAAGTAAGTATAAAAAATGACCAGAACTACTAGAGCAAAATGCTAGGTTGAGGACCTTCTCTGTAAAATGCTGGAATAATTTGCTAGGTGGGCATAGGCCAAGAGTTTTATTTGTTTATTTGATTGTTGCTCCAAAATCAGGTAGAAGTTTATGTGACATATATCGCTGTCACTCACCTTGACCATGTCTTTTTTTTTCCTCTGTTTTTTTCTCTTTTTCTCCCCCCTCTCTCCCTCACTCCCACCCTCAGGAATATTTCCTTTCCATTGTGTTGGGGCACGCTGACACAATGATGTGGGGAGATTTTAAAGCTTGTGCTAGCTGATAAATTGAAGAATATAATTTCCAAGGCAGATCTGACAATGTGTCGTCTCACTGAAACACTATGAATTAAATAAAAATCAACTCTGTGAGGGAAGAAAACAGGATTGCAGCTATCTGGAGGAAGAAGAAAAGTAGAGTGGAAAGAAAAAAAATAATCCATTGATTCTTGGAATAGTTACATAGCTAATGTAAAAAGTTTGGAGTAGGCAAGCAGCTCCAGGGATTCAATACAGCTTTAGCCAACAGGAATAGGAAATTATACAAGCACCTGAGATTTTTTTAAACTTCAGAAATATTGAATTGAATGCTTTTTAAATTATCTCATATTCAGAATCTGCTTTCTGTTATTCCTGTAGCAGTTTAAAGGGAGAAGTTCTTTTCTGGCCAACTTTATATTTTGAAAAAACTGCATTGCAGTTCTAGTCCAGAAGTGCTGGATTATCCTACTGGAAACAGATTGAAAACCATCACTATGAATATTCATTTGACCACTTTTTGCAAATTAACTACGTATTGTGTTTTCATTTTTCATGGTCCCTTTGCACTTGCTTTCAATTTTACAAACGTCATCGAACTAATGGGGCAGCTTCTCAGAGCTGGGGTGCCGCACTGTCAACGTGGTCAAACATGGCCAGAGTGGCTGGTTTTCTTCTTTTCCTCTGTTCTGCTCGGTTGTCTCTTTCTGCTCCCAGTATTTGTGCAAAGGAGGGGAACAGAAAATCGTTTTCTGAGTTCCCGTCCTCCAGCAAAACCTATAGCAAAAATGGCTGGGACCAACCGGCTAAACTCAGTCAGCATTTGATGAGATAGAATTGCTTTATGTTCGAGAGGATGTCTAAACCCTCTGGTGTTAGGAAGAAATGGCTACTCATGTGCTTTAGGTAATTAGAGCACTGCTCTGTGAACTGCTAGGGAAAAAGTTCATTATGTATTATTTGTATGATGCAAAGTCCGTTTAGAATGTATAGGATGTCTGCACTCTTGGTTTCAATGGATTTTTGCTTAGTGGGAAAAACAAAGTAACAGTTTTGTAATAGCAGCGTGGCTGCTTCTGCATCTTAGGAGATAAGAGCAGCATTCAGGCCCTCA